>NC_036844.1:24877263-24902518 GCF_002910315.2 Salvelinus sp. IW2-2015
GGGAGAGAGATCATGCACAGGGATTGTGATCAATGTTTACAGAAATATACATACATATTCAATTAGGATTAAAAAAACACACACAATGGAAATATTAAACTAAAAAAATGGTTTCAATTCAAACTCCACATTAAGGCCAAGAGGAGACAGTGTGTTGAGTCTATGGATCCAGAAAGATTCCTTCGAAGAAGTTTCCTCTCATTGTCTCCTCCCCTGCGTGACATCTTGACCATTTCTATTCCAATGAGAACTAATAGGATGTCCAGCTTGTACAAAATGAGCTCTCCACCTGTCTGTATATTGCTGCGGTGCTCACTGATCTGTGTCCGAAGATTCTACGGGTTTTCTCTATGTAAGACAGACCATAGGGACATTTCAACATGTAAATAACATTGGTGGACATGCAGGTAATCAGGCCCTTGATCTTAAATCGTTGTCTTGTGCGGGGGTGGGTAAATGAGTTTCATTTGTACGTGAATCTGCATTTAAAAGTCTCTCATCAAAATAGCAATTTCCTCTTGAAAAGGCATCTTGCATAATAATCACCAAAACATTCATCTATTTCCAACAGCCTATACTCATCCACATGTATTCGAGTCTGCCCGTGACATCAGTTCTTCCACTTTTAGTTAGGAGAAAAGGCCTAAGTTCTCCATTAAATCTCTTTCTCTCCACAGGTTCCAGTGAAGGGAGGGTTCAGGTCCGTCCTTGGGAAGAAGGAGACAGTGTAAGTGTCCGAGTCAGGTGGTTATCACAATTTCCCCGTATTGATTCCATTTTACTTCTGTATCTTTAACAAAATATTAGCTCCTATCCTGTATGATCATAACTTATCCAAAGTGCACACGTTACAGAAGTGACGTTGATCCGTAGATGATAACTTTGAGGGCAAGAGGAAATAATACCTGTGTTGGGCACGACGAATGCTCAGTGGTAGGCGTGGATACGAGCTCTGCATCCTAGGCACCAGGCGCCACCGAGAGCTGTGTCCGCACAGTTGGATGCAGGGAGCGAGGCACGCTCACTTGCTGGTGATCTTCTGTCTTTTAGGGAGTCCCTTTCATTTTCCTGTGCACAATCAAGAGTGGAAAAGAGAGACAACGCAAGAATGTCGCCTCTGAATTTGGGTTTGAGCATATCACTGGCGAACGCGCTTGGTTGTGTTTACAAAGCAGCACAATTCTAATCTTTTTCCACCAATTTGTCTTTTGACTAAACAGATCAGCTCTGAAAAATATCTAATGTGAAAGATCTGATGTGATTGGTCTTTTGACCAGGCCAGGCCTGGACTAAAAACAAACAAAATAGATTGTGTCTGTAAAAAAGTATGTATAAGCTGGAAGTAGAAGCCAAGTGTATTGTTTATTAGTTTACTCTCCAATTAGGGGAGCGGTGGTAGGGTTTGGTGGGGAATAATAAAGGAAGGTATATACTCACAAACATTCATACATATATCCACTGCTCAAAAAATAAAGGGAACACTTAAACAACACAATGTAACTCCAAGTCAATCACACTTCTGTGAAATCAAACTGTCCACTTAGGAAGCAACACTGATTGACAATAAATGTCACATGCTGTTGTGCAAATGGAATAGACAAAAGGTGGAAATTATAGGCAATTAGCAAGACACCCCCAAAAAGGAGTGATTCTGCAGGTGGTGACCACAAGACAACTTCTCAGTTCCTATGCTTCCTGGCTGATGTTTTGGTCACTTTTGAATGCTGGCGGTTCTCTCCACTCTAGTGGTAGTATGAGACGGAGTCTACAACCCACACAAGTGGCTCAGGTAGTGCAGTTCATCCAGGATGGCACACAATGCGAGCTGTGGCAAAAAGGTTGCTGTGTCTGTCAGGTAGTGTCCAGAGCATGGAGGCGCTACCAGGAGACAGGCCAGTCACATCAGGAGACGTGGAGGAGGCCGTAGGAGGGCAACAACCCAGCAGCAGGACCCGCTACCTCCGCCTTTGTGCAAGGAGGTGCACTGCCAGAGCCCTAGAAATGACCTCCAGCAGGCCACAAATGTGCATGTGTCTGCTCAAACGTGAGGGTGGTATGAGGGCCCGAACATCCACAGGTGGGGTTGTGCTTACAGCCCAGCACCGTGCAGGACGTTTGGCATTTGCCAGAGAACACCAAGATTGGCAAATTCGCCACTGGCGCCCTGTGCTTCACAGATGAAAAGGTTCACACTGAGCACATGAGCACATGTGACAGACGTGACAGAGTCTGAGACGCCGTGGAGAATGTTCTGCTGCCTGCAACATCCTCCAGCATGACCGGTTTTGCGGTGGGTCAGTCATGGTGTGGGGTGGCATTTCTTTGTGGGGCCGCACAGCCTCCATGTGCTCGCCAGAAGTAGCCTGACTGCCATTAGGTACCGAGATGAGATCCTCAGACCCCTTGTGAGACCATATGCTGACATATGCCACATTTGTGGCCTGCTGGAGGTCATTTTGCAGGGCTCTGGCAGTGCACCTCCTTGCACAAAGGCGGAGGTAGCGGTCCTGCTGCTGGGTTGTTGCCCTCCTACGGCCTCTCCACGTCTCCTTGATGTACTGGCCTGTCTCCTGGTAGCGCCTCCATGCTCTGGACACTACGCTGACAGCACACAGCAAACCTTTTGCCACAGCTCGCATTGGTGGCATCCTGGATGAACTGCACTACCTGAGCCACTTGTGTGGGTTGTAGACTCCGTCTCACTGCTCACCAGCTACCACTAGAGTGAGAGCACCGCCAGCATTCAAAAGTGACCAAAACATCAGCCAGGAAGCATAGGAAAGGAACTGAGAAGTTGTCTGTGGTCACCACCTGCAGAATCACTCCTTTTTTGGGGGTGTCTTGCTAATTGCCTATAATTTCCACCTTTTGTCTATTCCATTTGCACAACAGCATGTGAAATTTATTGTCAATCAGTGTTGCTTCCTAAGTGGACAGTTTGATTTCATAGAAGTGTGATTGACTTGGAGTTACATTGTGTTGTTTAAGTGTTCCCTTTATTTTTTTGAGCAGTGTATATGTGTGTGTGTGTGTAGATGTCCTCCGGTGGCTAGCTAGCTAACTAGCAATTTATTTATTTATTTAACCTTTATATTGACAGAGAAGACATTGAGATCTCGGTCTCGTTTCCAAATGTGAATATATACTGTATATAAACATTCATACATATAAACATTCATACATATATTTACTCCAAAAATATATGGGAGATTGGAAAAGATGCAGAAAATTACATTGATGGACGCAACAATCAATCCGCAATATTAAAGCTGATCCACCCCCTAAAATGTWAAAAAAATTAAAAAAATAAAAATAAATATAAACAATTATTTACTAAATAAACTAAAGTAAACTAAATAAAAAGTAACACAATACAATAACAAGGCTATATACAGGGGGTACATTGACCGGTACCGAGTMAATGTGCGGGGGTACAGGTTAGTCGAACCTTCGCCCCAGTCTGCGGTCCTGAGCACTCTGGAGCAGGTTTTCATCAAGGATCTCTCTGCACTTTGCTCTGTTCACCTTTCCCTTGATTCTGACTAGTCTCCCAGTCCCTGCCGCTGAAAAACATCCCCACAGCTGCCACCAACATGCTTCAACGTAGGGATGATGCCAGGTTTCTCTGTCAGTGTGACCATCGAGTCTTTGGTCACCTCCCTGACCAAGGCCCTTCTTCCCCGATTGCTCAGTTTGACCGGGCGGCCAGCTCTCGGAAGAGTCTTAATGGTTCCAAACGTCTTCCATTTAACATTTAAGAATGATGGAGGCCACTGTGTTCTTTGGGACCTTCAATGCTGCAGACATTTTTTGGTACCCTTCCCCATATCTGTGCCTCGACACAATCCTGTCTCTTTGCTCGACGGACAATTCCTTTGACCTCATGGCTTGGTTTTGTCAACGTCGTGTGTATAGGTGGCAGGGAAGTCAGGCGCAGGAGAGTTAAACGAAGTGTAAATGGAGACTTTTAATAAATGTCCACATAACATGCTCCAAACACGAAAATATACATACATAAAATAAACATGGGTACGAGGACCCGTCGCGCACCTATACACCAAGAATCAACACTTGACATAAAACAATCTCTGACAAACACATGAGGGGAAACAGAGGGTTAAATACACAACAGGTAATGAATGGGATTGACAACAGGTGTGTGGGAAGACAAGACAAAACCAATGGAAAATAAAAAATGGATCGATGATGGCTAGAAGACCGGTGACGTCGACCGCCGAACCCCGCCCGGACAAGGAGAGGCAACGACTTCGGCAGAAGTCGTGACAGGTTTTTGCTCTGACATTCACTGTCAACTGTGGGACCTTATATAGACAGATGTGTTCCTTTCCCAATCATGTCCAATCAATTTAATTAAACATAGGTGGACTCCAAGTTGTAGAAATTTCTAATGGATGATCAATGGAAACAGAATGCACCTGAGCTCAATTTCGATCCTCATAGCAAAGGGTCTGCATACTTATGTAAATAAGGTATTTCTGTTTTGTTTTTGTTTTTAAATGTGCAACAATTTCTAAAAACATGTTTTCACTTTGTCATTATGGGGTATTGAGAGTAGAGTGATGAGGAAAAAATGTAATGTAAACAATTTTAGAATAAGGCTGTAACGTAACAAAATGTATAAAATGTCAAATGGTCTGAATACTTTCCAAATGCACTGTATRTAATACATAGCATTTGTGAGGTGTATGTATGTGTCATTCTCTCTAGTGTATTGGCTCACATCAATGTTGACGGATGAGCTGCTTTGACCCTCTATCTACACATGCCTAGAGTCGATGGAGAGGATGATCGATGCTCCAAGTGACTTTTCTCAGGCAATAGCCTCTTATCCTGTTGATCCCTTAACAGATATCCTGCTCTTCTGTTTTTCAACTAAATCGATTTTTAGTCCCTTGCTATCTTTTTTTCATTTTCTTTTTCATGTTATTTTCAAATGTATTTTTAACATGGGACTGAAGGATCTTTTTTGTCTCTTACCCCATGTCCTGCATCCCCCTGGCAAATTATGGTCACAAATTTAAACTATTTATTTATTTTAGTCACCCCATAGTCTGCCTGGAGGAACAACTGTAACATTAGAAGTCATCGCAGCAGCCAGTTGAAAGAGGCCTCTTCCAAAAATGTGGCCGCGGGGTGTAAGGATCAATGCAGTGCTCTGCAGAGAAGAGGGCCACCGCAGACCTCCCTCGCCAAGGCACAACTGAGATAGCTTTAACCTCAGACCTACATGTATCTTAATTCAAACCTGTGGGCTTACCGGCTCCTCCTCCCTCTCCCCTACCATCCTTTCTCTTTCCAATAGGACAGCCGCTCTTTCTTTCATGTTCTCTCCATCTCCCTTTCTCTCTCTCTCTCCCTTTCTCTCTCTCTCACCCCATCTGCCCTCCCGGTTCACTGTGGCAGAATGTTGCCTAATGACACCTACCCCATTCCACCCACCCAACCACCCATGTCAGATCTGGGTTGCCCTCCCCCACCGGCCCTTGTGTCACTCGAAAGCAGCAGAAGGCTCCATGAGGCCAGAATGTGTGAGAGCGATTACAGTGGACTGATTGCTCTGTTGGCCTTGTTAATCTCACTAATTGTACACTTCAGACAAGAGGGGGCAGCACCCCCAGGGGTTTCTCTGGGTATAAGAGCCCCACTGTTGACAACACAGCCGGATGGAGACACACAATGCTGAGAAAGAGAAAAGAAGAGAGAAAGAGAGATAGAGATAGTAAAATCAATGTAATGCACAACACCATTCTCTGCACAGCACCACTGCTAAGAGAGAGCGAGAGAGGCAGAGAGATTGAAGCCAATGTTCTACCCTCTCCTTCCCTGCATAACACCACTAAGATAGTGAGAACAGCACTGTTCAAGCCAGCCTTTCTCTTAACGAGGTGGTTGTATAAAACTGTCAAAAACTCAGCTTCAAACTTCTGAGAGGAGAGGTTGGTGTAGTCTGCTGTTTTTTTTGTTTGATTTGGGTGTACAGAAATTAGCTACTATGCACTTCAGTGAGTATCAGATTAATTAACGAGGTGGATTTCTTCTCGCTAAAGCTTTGATTAGTCAATGTATTTGAAGTGCTTTATTCCCCTAATAATCTACTAATACACAATTCAATTAAATGCATAAAACAACTTTTGTCACTGATATGTTTGTTTATTGGGGGGGGGGGGTTCAGGGTCACTTTGTTGTAAGATGTTCAGGTAGGTAGTTAACCTACTTAGAGGAGTGTGATGATGACTTTGTTGATGTCAGTAAAAAATATTATTGGAATGAGTCCATGCAACTTATTATGTGACTTGTTACTACTGAACTTATTTAGGCTTGTCATAACAAAGGGGTTGAATACTTATTGACTCAAGACATTTCAACTTTTCATTTTTATTAATTTGTACAAATTTCGCCAAACAATTCCACTTTGACATTATGGGGTATTGTGTGTACGCCAGTGGGAAAAAAAAATCAAAATATTATAAATTTTTTATTCACGATGTAAAACAACAACATTTTGAAAAAGTCAAGGGTGTGAATACTGTACTTTCTGACGGCACTGTATTGTTGCTTTGGCTGGTTAGCCTCAGCATAGGGTCACTGAAGGTTGGAATCCTGCCACACGTCAGACAGTTGCTCTTTGTGTGGTCACGAGAGGTCTGATCTAATCTTATTATTTTGAATAAATGACGGGTGCTGGCTAGTCTTATATTTTCCGCCTGTGGATTGCTGCTGCATTTAGATGGACTGCTGAACACATTGATTAGTCAACTTTTGACCTCTTGCTAGTCATCAGGGTGGTTTAAACCATGATTAAAATATAATGCAAATAATGAGGGAAAAACAAGTCCAATGGACCATTAACACATAAAACAGAAGGCATCTATAAATGAGAAAGGACATAGCAAGTTAAGCATGTCGTGACCCGTCTAGTATATAACACACATATCATGTGCATCTGATAGAAAGTAAGTAATTTGATGAATAAAGGGTGCTTCATTTGAAAAGCAACCATGCAAACCTCATCATTCCTGTGGAAACATGTTTTATGCATTAGTGTAGCTATCTGAAACTGATCATGACATGTTCAACAAAGTATAATTTCCTTAAATGAGCTGTTGCCACCCCCGCCCCTCACACACACACTGGCGCGCCCACACACACACACACACACACACTGCCTTTTGCCCTGTGATTTCCTCTGTGATATACAGTACTTTGTTGTCGATCTACATATCTACGCTTAACACTGTACAGAGGTTACTGTGTTTATGAACTTTTATTGTGTATTGTTAAATATTCGTTATCCATTCATTTCCTGTGTTATTTACAAGCAGAGAAATCAATAACTGGGAAGTGATCATTTGGAAGAGAGAAAACAAGAAAGGAGGAGGAAGGAGGAGAAAGAGATGACAAGGATGGAGAGAGAGCATCTCCCAAAAAGAAAGCCAACATCCTGTCTTCTGTGTCCCGGAGCGCTTCATGCTTCTGCTTCCATTAACCTCCAGCGTGACGGGAGGAAAACAAGCTGATATTTCCCCCTCTTTCTTCCACATAGTGTGTGAAGCTGAAATGGGCCGCGTACACCAGAAGTGTGGGACGGATCACAGGCGACACAGATTAGGAGTCAACGGGGTTCCCTTCCTCTGATGGGGCGCTGCTGGAGGGACCATTAGAGAACCAGAGCTTGGGCACGGAAGGGGAGGCCCAACGCTATCAAAGCATTTCAAACAGAATTTCTATCAGGCAGCTCTGCAGACGGTAATGAAATCGATCAGGCCCCCTTGTCCTGATCTCAAAGTATGTGAGAGTGATGTGTGAGGGAAGGGAAATTAGCATAACTGCCATTGCCACAAGGAAGTGTCGAGAGTGTTCAGACGGCTGCCAAAGAGTTTAGGAGAACTTAAAGTGCTTGACCTAATGCCCTGTCTCCCTCAGTCTCGCTTGATTTATATTCTAAATAGAGACACCTTTGATAAGTTAACCAGTAAAATCAGAGGCTAGAGCATCCATCCACAGGTGCACAGCTTACACCCAGCGTTCCACCAATGGAGAAGTATTTTCCCTGAGAGAAAACCGAAAATGTTTTCATTGCCCTTATTCACCTGTGTTCTATATTCAGGGTGTGTCTCTCTCGGTGATGTCCCACATAGACAGCAGATATGATCTTCCGTTCCGAGACCGAGGGAGCGATATGCATCTCTCGGGTCGGAATTTAGCATTTGGCGGAAGAGATTACCTGCCATGTCAGAAAAGCTCTCAGCCTCCTCAAAGCGATCTCCTGCCTAATCGTCCAAATTGAAAAAGTATTTATAGGCAATCTGCCGTGCCTATCTGAAATGGCCTAATCGGATCTCAGGGCTAGCTAGCTTGGTCCTGGTTGGTTTGTTTGGAGTTGGAGACTGGAGTGTGCTCTCTTTTCCCCTCTTATTTTTCCCCTCTTTATCCTGCTTTTGGGATTAGGCTTTAAAAGCCCAGTGCAGTAAAAATTTAGTTTTCCCGTGTTTTGTATCATATTGTGCAACAGCTGATGAAACAAACAATGTAAAAGTGTGATTTAAAAAATCTGTGTTATTTCCTGATAGTTCCTGGTTGAAAGAAAAATCTACACAGGACCTTCTAATAGACCTTTGGCTTGCCTGGTGACACTACCAGGAGGAAAATTGGTTAATAGGCCAACAACAAAGAGAGTTCCAAATGCTTCTGCCAATAGCAGCTAGTTCAAAGTTTTCCCCTCCTCACTCAAACCAGACAGGCTTGAGCAAAGTTATTGCTTGAGAAAATATGTTTTGCTAAAAAGACTTTTTGGTCCATCTTAATGGAAAACTATTCCAATACGATACTTAATTGTTACCCAGAAATTATTTGACATTGATATAAAAACAGCTGCATTGTGCCTTTAACTTTGTCTCCCCTGTCAGTCACTTAGCCCAAATAGCGGGTGAGCAGAGGTGACTTTTCATTTGTCAAACACACCTCTCTACTAAAGGGACATGTCAGATAAGACATATTGCAAGGCACCGTGCAGCTTTGTTGTTCCCTAATCCAGACCAAATCTGTATGCTACCCAATTGCCATTATGACTCTATACCTTTAGAGCACACCAAAGGCAGATACCATAGAAAATCCTGACAGTCAGGAGGTGAGAGTCACTAAATACCGTATTATTTTACTTAAGACCCTGATTTGATGTTTGGGCTGCACTCTGCAGTCATACATTAGAGACGAGATGGACGCAGAGACATGTTACTTGTAATCATAAACTGTCAATCATTCAGGTAAAACCACAGGTCTGCTGCAGTAGAGACTCCTCAGAGAAGGAAGAGGACCATTGTTTCAGTGAATTTCATAATAATAAAAATTGTGAAAAATATAATTTTTAGATAAAACTATGCTAAATATATTCACATAAGCAAATGATTGATTAAAACGCACTGGGAACATTTGAGTATCATGTAGTAGCCTAAACCTATCAATGTTACATTGAGCTGGGTGAATGGAATATGAACGACAGTCACCCAATATGCTGTAATAGAAATGTTAAAAAATCCTCCTCCCTCATCTTAAACGTCACCGACCACCACTGGTCCGCTGACTTGAACACTGTTGTATATTTAGYAAAACTGCAAAGTCAATGGGTGTAGTGTATGATATATGGATGAAGCTTACGTACATCGTTTCTCAAATGATTGCCTCGCCTGGTTYACCAACTACTTCTCTGATAGAGTTCAGTGTGTCAAATCGGAGGGCCTTTTGTCCGGGCCTCTGGCAGTCTCTATGGAGGTGCCACAGGGTTCAATTCTTGGGCCGACTCTCTTCTCTGTATACATCAATGATGTCGCTCTTGCTGCTGGTGAGTCTCTGATCCACCTCTACGCAGCCGACACCATTCTGTATACTTCTGGCCCTTCTTTGGACACTGTGTTAACCTCTAATTCCTCCCAAAACCGGATCCGGGAGCACCCCCCACAGTAAAAAAGCTGACTAGCATAGCCTAGCATAGCGTCACAAGTAAATACTAGCATCTAAATATCATTAAATCACAAGTCCAAGACACCAGATGAAAGATAGACATCTTGTGAATCCAGCCATCATTTCTGATTTTTTAAATGTTTTACAGGGAAGACACAATATGTAAATCTATTAGCTAACCACGTTAGCAAAAGTCACCACTTTTTTTACTCCACCAGTTTTTTACTCCATCAGTAGCCATCACTAATTCGACCAAATAAAGATATAAATAGCCACTAACCAAGAAACAACTTCATAAGATGACAGTCTGATAACATATTTATTGTATAGCATATGTATTTTTAGAAAAATGTGCATATTTCAGTTATAAATCACAGTTCTACATTGCAGCTGCAATCTGAAATAGTGCCGAAGCTGCCAGAATAATTACAGAGACCAACGTCAAATACCTAATTACTCATCTTAAAACATTTCTGAAAAATACACAGCGTACAGGCAAATGAAAGCCCAACATCTTGTGAATCCAGCCAATATGTCAGATTTTTTAAGTGTTTTACAGCGAAAAACACAATATAGCATTATATTAGCTTAGCACAATAGCCAGAAACACAAGCAATTTACCAGCAGCCACAGGTTAGCGATCGTAACAATACAGCAAAAAGATTATAATTTTTGACTAACCTTGATATACTTCGTCAGATGACAGTCCTGTAACATCATATTACACAATGCATATAGGTTTTGTTCGAAAATGTGCATATTTAGCAGCACAAATCGTGGTTATACAATGTGATCAGTGGCAACAGGTCATGCATTCTGGCCGGCGCCATCTTGGAAAGGCACCTAATCTAATCAATAAATAATCGTAAACTTGACTAAAAAATACAGGTTGGACAGCAAATGAAAGATGCATTAGTTATTAATGCAACCGCTGAGTTAGATTTTTAAAATTAACGTTACTAGACATACAGTGTGCGTTACAGCCAGACTAGTGCCGCAATAACGGCGGACAAATGCGTTTACATTTTTCCACATAAATACGGAATAACATCATAAATAGTTCTTACTTTTGGACGAGCTTCCATCAGAATCTTGGGCAAGGTGTCCTTTGTCCAAAATAATCGTTGCTTGTTGTAAACGTCGTCTTCAACTTCGGAATTAGCAGCTAACAATAGCTATGTGGAGCAGACATGCCCAAATCCTCAAAATGCAATACTAAGGAAATTCCGAAAATAGCAATATACTCGCATAAACTGATATAACTCGGTTTAAAATAACTTCGTTATGATGTTTCTAACACCTATATCGAATTAAATTACAGACGGATACATCTAAGGCCGATAACTGAGCGTTCCAAATTTCATCCTGAGGTCTTGCTTCGCGTCATGACGAACGACAAAAAGAGAGGTCCCTTCGTTCCTTGAGCTTTATAAGCTCTGAGATTTACGTAGACACTCCATTCCAATTCTCATTGGTTACTGACATCCAGGGGAAGGCGGGTGCAGTTCATGTCGACCATAGGATACATTAAACTGATCTGAGACACAGAGCCTCGTTTTCAGACCTTCGCAGTTCCTGTCATGATTTTCGCTGCAGAACGAGTTCTGGTTCACCCACAGACATAATTCAAACGGTTTTAGAAACTAGAGATTGTTTTCTATCCAATAGTAATAATAATATGCATATTGTACGAGCAAGAATTGAGTACGAGGCATTTTTTTGGGAACGATAAATGTCCAAGTTGAACAGCACCCCCTGTAGTGTCAAGAGGTTTTAAACAACCCTCCAGACGAGCGTCAATGCCATACAACTCTCCTTCCATGGCCTCCAACTGCTCTTAAATACAAGTAAAACTAAATGCATGCTCTTCAACCGATCGCTGCCTGCACTGCCCGCCCGTCCAGCATCACTACTCTGTACGGTTCTCACTTAGAATATGTGGACAACTACAAATATCTAGGTGTCTGGTTAGACTGTAAACTCTCCTAGACTCACATCAAACATCTCCAATCCAAAGTTAAATCTAGAATTGGCTTCCTATTTCGCAACAAAGCATCCTTCACTCATGCTGCCAAACATGCCCTCGTAAAACTGACCATCCTACCGATCCTTGACTTCTGCGATGTCATTTACAAAATAGCCTCCAATACCCTACTCAATAAATTGGATGCAGTCTATCACAGTGCCATCCGTTTTGTCACCAAAGCCCCATATACTACCCACCACTGCGACCTGTATGCTCTCGTTGTCTGGCCCTCGCTTCATACTCGTCGCCAAACCCACTGGCTCAGGTCATCTACACAAAACCCTGCTAGGTAAAGTCCCCCTTATCTCAGCTCGCTGGTCACCATAGCAGCACCCACCTGTAGCACGCGCTCACAGCAGGTATATCTCTCTGGTCACCCCCAAAGCCAATTCCTCCTTTGACCGCCTCTCCTTCCAGTTCTCTGCTGTCAATGACTGGAACGAACTACAAAAATCTCTGAAACTGGAAACAATTATCTCCCACACTAGCTTTGAGCAGCTCACAGATTACTGCACCTGYACATAGCCCATCTATAATTTAGCCCAAATAACTACCTCTTCCCCTACTGTATTTATTTTGCTCCTTTGCACCCCATTCTACTTTGCACATTCTTCCACTGCAAATCTACCATTCCATTGTTTTACTTGCTATATTGTATTTACTTCGCCGCCATGGCCTTTTTTTGCCTTTACCTCCCTTATCTCATCTCATTTKCTCACATTGTATATAGACTTATTTTTCTACTGTATTATTGACTGTATGTTTGTTTTACTCCATGTGTAACTGTGTTGTTGTATGTGTCGAACTGCTTTGCTTTATCTTGGCCAGGTCACAATTGTAAATKATAACTTGTTCTCAACTTGCCTACCTGGTTAAATAAAGGTGAAATAAAGAAATTTTTTAAAACATGATATACTTGAAACACTTGATATACTTACTGTCCTTTCCCTCCATGAGGGCCATCCAGGTTTGTACCCACAAGGGTGGGAATTGAGAAGGACCTATTGAGGATGAACCCTTGAAAAGGGTCGTTTTGGAGTGTACAGTCCTATGCCCAAGTATATTTGCATGTGAATGTAGCTGAATGTGTCTGGGTTCGAGTTGGCTGGGCAATGCCCCTAAAAATCCTCAGTCTCAGTAGAGATGCATATTCTCTTACTCGTCATTTACATAACCCAATAAAGGGATAATGAGCCGTCACTGAGCTGTCAGTTAAAGGCCCACTTATCTTCTCTATAGCCTGTTTGTTGTGTAGCTCGACAGACCATTGTTTCAGGTCTCTTTGAAGGTGGTGGTCCTCCAGAGGATACTAAGCTGTACTGAGGCTTGCAAGGCTGCTAAGAATAGAAAACCATGTTACCAACCTAATCAACAACCCTCTTCCCTCGCCACCCACAGATTGTCTGTTTCAGTATATCTATGTGTTCTTAGCACTGGTTGAAGGGCATTAGAGGGGTAGTTTATGTTGCCATGACGATTAGTTACGGGGCACTAGAAAAAGGAAAAAGAACAGATTAAATCGTCCAGAGTCTGTGGACTTCTTTCCACTATGACAGGTTCTTTGCTTTGTCCCAGGGATATTTTCTCGATTACTCATCAGTCTCTGGCTTTGAACCCTGGTGAATGACAGCCATCATGACAAGTGGGGTTTAATTACGCAAGTAGAAGCTCATTAGGTAAGCAGGCTGAAGTAATTGAAAGGAGTTGAAAAGTGTCGGGAGACTTGGATCCATATTCATCCATTCACTTTGCAAAGTGTTTCTGCTTCTCCTTTCACATTAGCCTTACCCCCGACTGGCCCCTAAGTGGAGGGGAGGCTTAACCCCCCCCCCCCCCCCCCCTCCCTCCCACACACACACACACACGTACAGGGGATATTAGTGAACAGGCTGCAACTAATGAACTGGATATGTAGTTGAAGATATATAGGGCATTGTCAATTAGGATGATGGTCTGACTCAATGTTCTGTGTTTGCTTTATGAACCATTCCAAACCAGTGTGATATTTAGAAAACTCATCAGCATACACAGTATATGCTTTCATCACACTAACTTATACAAAGATGTTGTGCTCTGTGTCTCACCAGGCTATACTATACACTGCTCTGCAGTGCTGCAGAGGCCCAGGCAGCAGACTGGGGAAGGCTGAGCTTCGCTGTGTGTGGTGATTAATCACGGTGTGACTTTGTGTCTTGGAGGCCTGTCAAACACACAGGCCACATGGGGTCTGGGGATGTCTGGGGACATATGGGATGACCGTGGCCATACGTCTCCAGCAGACCATTCATGGACAATAGATGTCCACATGAATTACATCAAATATAACAGTGGTCCAACTGTGAAAGAATCCTCTGGAGGTAGGGGTTATGTCTTTTAAGAGCATATCAGCAACAACAACAGATCCATGCAGGTAGTATGCCTCTGGATGACAACTTATAACAACACATGAAGCACAACCTGCTGGGGAATAAGCCCTTAGATAACATTCTGGGAGAAACAACTAAAGACATGGGTAGGGCTTAAAATAACTCTTAAAAAGGAGGCGCAGAGAAGTAGACTGATGTTGAAGTGTACACTTCAAAGTAATGCTTAAAGCAGCACATCAGTGGCCTGATACTGACAATATGCAGCTCTTGAAGAGGCAACAAAAGCTAGGGAGAAAACAGAGTGGTGTTGGAGGCTTCTTTCTCCTTGCAGGGCCGTCGAGAGAGATCAGGGGTGCTGCTAGAAATAACTCCACGCAGTCTAACAATGCTGCTTAAAAGGAGTTCAACCAACACTGTGTCACTTCATCTGACCAATAGAGCATGATGTTCTCTGATAAACAACACTTCCTCCTTTGTATTGTTTTACCCACCTTATATGACGTTTTCCACATTTTGTTGAGTTACAGCCATAATTTAAAATGGATGAAAAATATATTTTTTGTGTCACTGGCCTACACACAATACCCCATAATGTTGAAGTGGAATTATGTTTTTAGACATTTTTACAAATGAAAATAAATAAGTTCAGGCATAAAAATGTCACATAATAGGTTGTATTGACTCACTCTGTGTGCAACAATGGAGGTTCCTCAGAGGAGGAAGGGGAGGACCATCCTCATCAGTGAATTTCATAAAAATGAAAATAGTGAAACATTAAAAAAGTTATCCTTTTTAGATGAAACTATACTAAATATATTCACATGACACCAAATAGCTGATTAAAACACACTGTTTTGCAATGGAGGACTACAGTAGCCTCAACAGCACTCTGTAGGGTAGCAACATGGTATAGCTGAAGGACAGGTATCTTCCGTCCTCCTCTGGATACATTGACTTCAATTCAAAACCTAGGAGGCTCATGGTTCTAACCCCCTTCCATAGACTTGCAAAGTAATTATGACAACTTCCGGAGGACGTTCTTCAACCTATCAGAGCTCTTGCAGCATGAACTGACACGTTGTCCACCCAATCACAGGATCAGAGAATGAATCTGGTACTGAAAGCATAAGCTATAGCTAGCTATCACTGCAGTACATTAAATGTGGTGAGTAGTTGACTCAAAGAGCAAGAAAGACAATAGTTGACCAGTTTAGAACAAATTAATTTCTTCCAAAATGAAGGAGACGTGAGAGAGAGAGAGAGCAAGAGAGATAGATTTGGTTGTTTTTACTTATTTATTTTTTATTTTTACTTTCACTTAGCTAGCTGAATGCAGCTAGCTAGTTTAGCCTACTCGATAACCCGGCTCAAACAGAGAGGGATGCTATGTTAGCTAGCCGGCTATGGATATCCAACACTAGTTGACAGTGTGAAAAGAAGGAAGCCTGTACAGAATAAAAATATCCTAAAACATGCATCCTGTTTTTTCAACAAGGTATTAAAGTGATACTGCAAAACCTGTGGCAAAGCAATTCACTTTTTGTCCTGAATATAAAGTGATATATTTGGGGCAAATCCAATAAAACAYATTACTGAGTACCATTCTCAATATTTCCAAGCAAAGTGGTGGCTGCATCATGCTATGAGTATTCTTGTAATCGTTAAGGACTGGGGAGTATTTCAGGATAAAAAATAAATGGAATGGAGTTAAGCACAGGCAAAATCCTAGAGGAAAATCTGGTTCAGTCTGATTTCCACCAGACACTGAGAGATGAATTCACCTGTCAGCAGGACAATAACCTATAACATGAGGCCAAATATTCACTGGAGTTGCTTACAATGATTGGACAATGATTGGTTCCTGAGTGTTTATACTTAAATCTACTTGAAAATGGTTGTCTAGCAATGATTGGTTCCTGAGTGTTTATACTTAAATCTACTTGAAAATGGTTGTCTAGCATTGATCAACAACCAATTTCACAGAGCTTGAATAATTGCCCAGAAAGACACACAGCTGTAATCACTTCCAAAGGTGCTACAAAATATTGACAGGGGTATGAATAGTAGAATAAGTCAAGGGGTATGAATACTTTCTGAAGGCACTGTAACTACTGCTGTACACGTCTTTTCTATTCATATACTGTGCATACTGTGTATACACACCATTATACTGTACTCTGACATTGCTTGTTCTGGTATTTATTCATGTATTTATTTTTTATTTGTGGATTATGTGTGTATTGTTTTGTATTGCTAAGCATTACGACACTGTTGAGCTAGAAACACAAGCATTAGGTATTACTGATGGAGCTAGAAACACAAGCATTAGGTATTACTGATGGAGCTAGAAACACAAGCATTAGGTATTATGATGGAGCTAGAAACACAAGCATTAGGTATTACTGATGGAGCTAGAAACACAAGCAATTAGGATTCTGATGGAGCTAGAAACACAAGCATTAGGTATATACTGATGGAGCTAGAAACACAAGCATTAGGTATTACTGATGGAGCCTAGAAACACAAGCATTAGTATTACTGATGGAGCTAGAAAACACAAGCATTAGGTATTACTGATGGAGCTAGAAAACAAGCATTAGGTATTACTGATGGAGCTAGAAACACAAGCATTAGGTATTACTGATGGAGTCTAGAAACACAAGCATTAGGTATTACTGATGGAGCTAGAAACACAAGCATTAGGTATTACTGATGGAGCTAGAAACACAAGCATTAGGTATTACTGATGGAGCTAGAAACACAAGCATTTCACTCCACTTGCAATAACATCTGCAAATCTGTGTATGCGACCAATAAACGTAGACTTAAATTACATTTTGATTTGATCATTCCCTCGTCTCTGTCTATAGCAACTCTGTTAAAGTGGCATGAGACACTCCACTTTTAGCACCGTTCTTACTGCTGCTACTGCAACATATAGGTTATGCTAAATACCCATAAAGGAGATGACTAGAATAAAATAAGAAATCATGCTCAATATAAGAATATGTAAATACAGCTTTTACAGAGTAAAATTACTGCCTAAAAGTTACAATATACAGCAAATGCCTTGTAAATGTTTTACATATATGATTTTTATATTAAGACATTGCCATCACAATGTTCTTTCAGATCGGTATAAGTATACCAGTGATTCACAGTCAATGAATTCAATAGATTTGTATGAGCTTCAAAGCATTTGATGCAAATTAGATAGTGTATCTCATGTATAAAAGACCATGCTCATTATACAGTCATTCCTGTGCTTGTTCCAGGGGCTGTAAAAGCAGAGAAGTGTATGTTGTGCTCTCTGAGGTCTGGTCACTGATAGGACGGTATGATGAATGACGGCCGGGGGATAACTCAAAGAGACAGTGCCAGGGCAGGTCTGACAGACGATCCGTGGCTTTGTCTCAGAGAGCATGCTCGTCTTTGTCCATCTGCCCCAGCGGCTGCCGGTGGCACCAACGCAGGGCCTGTCGAGAGCCGCAACGGATTTAAAGAGCCTCCCGCCGGTGTGACTTTTGGCAGGTGGTGGCTTCAGAAAGCATTGTTTTCTCAGGGGGAGGGATGTCTGCAGTAAAACCCTGCCATGCTTACTGTTGTTGGACTGGCTGGGCATACACACTGAGGCTAGGGGAGAACACAGGATTAGAGAGGGACTCCAGGCAAACTGTACCACAATCCATACTGTTTCAGAGTTATTTTGTTGTGAATATCAATATTTCATTGCCACCACCACATATATACAGTACACTCACAAGGACGGAGCAACATATGGGAGATTTCAGAAGTGTTGAAGTATAGCTTCTCTGTTGATTACTCTTGGAGCTATTGAGATTACATGCACTGTCCTTGGTGTTGAAAACGGCATGTGTGATTCAAGGACAAGATGGTCGCTGTCCAGTCCTGAATTGTATGTAAGTTCTTGAAAATGTAAACCTATGTTTATCTGCTATTTTTGATCCCCAAGGCTGCAGTGTCTTACACTGAATTTATTCTATACTGGTATCAGTATGAAGACTGTAAGTGCCCTCCGTACTTTTGTCTCTATGTGCTTATGGAAATGTTCTTTGTTCTAAACTCTGCGTACACAAACACACACATGCACGTATGCACTCACACACACAGACACATACACACACACACACACACACACACACACACAACCCCTCTATCACACACACAACCCGACTGACTTTGTTTGCTTAGTTTGGCAGCGCCTCTGTCAGGTTGAGAGACCTCTTGTCTCCAGGCGCCAGTGGAGTGAGTGGCCTTTCATTAATCTGCCTGTCTGCACTGGAGACCTCCCCTAATTAAAGGCAGTGTTTACCTTTGAGCTGGCACGCCTGCTGAATTATTGATAATTAGCCTGTCCTGGTCACTCCACTGGGTCTGCCACTGAGAACACACAGGCCAGTGGACGGATAGATGCCAACACATACCCTACGTCTGTTGTATAGCCCAGGGGTATAGACATTCACAGAATGCAGATGTAGCGTGATATGTTCTCTTATTTTAACCACAATTCTGTAAACTAGAACAAAATGATGTAGTTAGCAAGGCAATGGTTATGTGTCTTGTTATTAGGGCTGGGAATTTGCCAGGGACCTCACAATATGATATTATCACGATACTTAAGGGTCGATACAATATGTATTGCGATTCTCACTATTTTCATGATTCTATATGTATGACGATTTGATACTGAGCAAACATATTGCTCACCATATTTATTCTGCAGAGGGGCAAGAGAGAGTCATGAGAAAACGAGTTTTGGTCAGTAGCTGTCACGTTCTGACCTTTATTTCCCTTGTTTTGTCTTTATTTAGTATGGTCAGGGCGTGAGTTGGGGTAGGCAGTCTATGTTTGTATTTCTATGTTTTCCTATTTCTGTGTTTGGCCTGATATGGTTCTCAATCAGAGGCAGGTGTTTTGTGTTGTCTCTGATTGGGAACCATATTTAGGTAGCCTGTTTTGTGTTGGGTTTTGTTGGGTGGTTGTCTTCAGTCTTCGTGTGTCTGCACCAGATAGAACTGTTTCAGTTTCGTTTATGATCACCTTTATTGTTTTGTATTTCTTAGTGTTCAGTTTATGTTTGATAATAAACGTGATGGGCAACGCTGCACATTGGTCCTCCGATCCTTCTAACTTCTCCTCCTCAGACGAGGAGGAAGACGAAAGCCGTTACAGTAGCTAGGTTTCCATCCAATTGGCAACAGATTCTCATGCAAACATTGTAAAATCAGTGCATGATGACATAGTTCACACAAAATTGACTTTTTAATTTTGATTTGATCACCCCCTCGTCTCTGTCTATAGCAACTGCCAAACGGCAGTCAAGCATTGATCGTCATGTCTCCAGAATAATAATAAACTGCATGGTTTCCCAAGCAGCGGTAGGAGGACCACACACCATATCATTGCGTGACTCCAAGTTTACTTAGAAATTATGGTTATTATATTTGTGTATAAAATATGTTTCCACCACCTTTTCTTGCATAAATAATTTTACCGACACAAAAAGATCCCACCATGTCAAACAAACAAATTATCTGTCAGCGTTTATAATATTGTACCAAAACTACCTGTTTCCATCACAGCAGACGTTATTTCTTTTTATACAGTATGACTTTACTCCCATAAAAACTGTGGATTGAAGTGAGGTTAGAAATTAAAGTTCTGGAAAAAAAATGGCTCCCTATTTWAAAAAATGATGGAGATCAMGCTATGAAGGAAAAATACTGGAGTTTTGGTGCAGGTACAGGCAACTAGCGCAAAAAATAATATTGCGATGTTGTCAAAGCGATACAATATATCGTCAAAAAAAWTTKATCCCGATATGTAACTGTATCAATCTTTCCCCTCATCGCTACATGTTATGTAAGCATGCATTGTTATAGTTATTAGGATGATAATGAGTCTGAATGCTTGCTCCAGATGCAGTACAGTACTGTTCCATGGCACTGATGTAATATGTTCTTGATAATCTAATTACTGTAAAACTTGACCTCTGACTGCCAAAACTAAGAAAACGTATTTCTATATATTGTTCAATGTCAATAAATCTGGTACATAATATTAAAATAACTGCTGATCAAGGACAAGATGGTTGCTACAGTATCTAGAGTTGAATTGAAAAGTGCATGGAACATGAACGCTGTCCTTAGTGCTGAATGACTACTGAATAAAACCGTTATGGGCATACATTTAAACCTATTGAATTACTTTTTAATCCACAGAACAAAAATTCAATTTTCAGAAATCCCACAGTCGTTCTGCGAGACGCCATTCGAAGCTCATGAGGATTTGGACTTAAGACGACTTAGAGGTGATTTATGCAGTAAACCAAATGGCTATGCTGGGAGGAGAGGAGATAAAAGCGAGAGCGAGTCACCGTCAGCCTTAAAGAGGGACTGCCTCTAAAAAGCTAATAATCCCTTTGACATTATCATTTGATAATAGCTAGCTAGCTAACGTTAGACTACAAGTTGGATTTGCAAATAAGTTCGTAGCTCATGCAAGTATTTTCTGTATTGTCTAGGGCAAAATTAAATAATAGATGCAGCTATGACATTAGCTAACTCATGTCTGAGTCTGACTAATACAGTGAACTAGGAGCAACAAACCGTAATCTGGAGCTACAGTCAGTCTGTACAGAGAATTAGAATTTCCACTAGTTACCACATCAGCAAATAAAAAATTGCCTATATTGTGAAGATTGATGAAAACAAAAATCTGCTTTTTGGTCTTAATTTAAGGTTAGGGTTAGGCATGAGGTTAGTAATGTGGTTAAGGTTAGGTTTAAAATCACATTTTAAGAAGATAAATTGTAGAAATAGGTGGGCTTTATGACTTTATGGCTGTGGTAATTACTGACGACATAGATTTAGCTTGACCCGAGTTTCTGCACTGATGACAGACAGGTTCATCAACGGTAATGTGTGTTATGTGAAAAGTTTTATTAAAAAATACCCAGTTTGATAAACTAGTAGGTTAATTACCCAGCCAAGCAAATACAAGTAGTAGAGTCCTTTTGGTTGTGAAGTGCATTATCAAAAAGCTTCTTTATAACAAAATGCAATTTACCACTCCGCTGTCTATTGTATCACCCTGTCACAGGCCCTGCCAGTCAACACCACCTCATAAGATGAGGAAGTACATTGTTTATGAGGTTTGCCTGCTGCAGTTGTTCAAGAGATGTCCAGTTTGCAAATGAACATCCAACATAGAGAAGACCAGCAAGGGAACCCTTAGCATCACGAAGACATGCCCTCACTGTGAGCATTCCTATAAAGGGACGTCGATGGGGAGACCAGAATTAGGTAGGTTTAGTCTGACCTGTTCAAACTTCAACATATTACCTGTTTGTGTGTCAGATATTACCTATCCTAACTGCCATTGGTAATAGAACAGTGACTATGTGTGTATGTGTTCACAGAAACATGTATGGAGCCAGCATATGGAGACTTGCAAGATGATGTGATTAAGTCCAGACTGACAGACAGGCTTGATACTGATGGAGAGAGACCTGGCACTCTGCATTAACATTTTACGAGACAACTTATACTTGTATTACCTTTTTTTTATTATTGAATTGAATGGTATCGGTCAATATGGGGAGGGAGAAACCCTGTGTATTCGTAACCAGGATCAGGGAAGTGCTGTTGTATACGGGACAGCGCAGGAAGGTACGACCACTCTGACATGTTTGCCAAGGTAGACCCATTACCACCAGACAAAATTTCGATAGGCACAGTGTCTGTATCGGCTGGGAAGACAATGAAAGGTGAAAGGTGCACTTTGTTATATTAGCAGAAAACAGCTTCTGTGGAATTATGTAAAGGTTTGCTTATTCTACATGGAGCTGTTGCTACATTTGAAAGTTATCAAAACACTTAGTTTAGAATATCTACATAAATTCAGCAATTGCATTCTTCTAATATTACTCTGTAGGCTACTGACCTATTCAAAGCTTCCTCCGGCATCTCAATCTGTCTGTAGTTATTGAACACAACATGCAGGAGATCTGTTTGTTGTGATTGAGTGGGGKKAAACAGCGGCGGGCCAAGTTCTGCCAGATGGGATTGTCTTGGTGGTGGCAAGGACACGCCCAAGAAACACCCACTACAAACCACACCCCCAAGCCAACTCACGTTCGGCTTCTGACGTGGCCGCCAGCATTTCTTGAGGAGCAAGCAAAAAATTTGGTCAAATCAGCAAGTGCAGTTTCCTTTTAAAGAGAGAGCCTGTCTCTGTGTCATGACTCAAGCAATGCGCTGTATGACAAGCAAAGATGCCSGCGAGCATCAGGATGTGTTCCTGTGGGCGCTTCCAGTGTCTATTCCCCTCTAAATCAGCGCTTACCTCCTATCCTCCGTCATCAGAAACCAGTTGGTGCCTGTGAAAGTATAATGGTGTAGGTTAAAGTGTCAAACTGCCTATCCATGCCCACTGGGCATGACCATTCCAAATATATCTGACAAAAACTTTTACATTCATGTTTGAGTTTACTCACAACTGTGAACGAAATATTATTTTACAGATAAAACATTTCTATAAAGAGAGCAGAACACAGCATGAATTAAAGTATTAGAGGGCCGATATACAACCTGCTGCTCATGATCTTGCCCTTCAGAGTATAAAGAGACRAATAAGAGGTTGAACCTCTGAGATCTGTATGTAACGCAAAGGTATTGTGAAGAGCATTAATTGATTGGCTTGGTTGATAGTTGGAATAAAAGAAGCTGCCTTAGGATATTGGAGAGCGTGGAGGCACATAGGTTGACGGATAGGATATATATGCAGAAGGATATGACAGATTGGGAGTGAGGGTATGTATAGAGAGATGGATGTATATGCTTGATGGGTGGTGATAATTGCACTCTTTAAATAGTGTTGAAGTAGAGTTGGATGGGAAGGGAGATTGGAAGGGTCCTTTCCACCGTGTGGAGTGCTCCTGCTGAGAGAGGAAAGAGAGAGGGCAACAGAGTTGAAGGAGAGAGACCCAATAATGGTCCTCTTAACCTGCCGCGCTATTAGCAGCCAGCGCTATCAGGCTCCCACATCCGCCAGGAGAGGTCAGAGCCTGATGCAGGAAGTCTTTCTAGGAGCCGCTGCTGCAGTATGGGCAGAGTGGGCGAATATCAACCAGGGTTCTGGAGAGGCTGTACTCAAGTGCCAGCTAAACTATGCCATTCACATTTACAATGCAAATCAAGATAATGGGATTTGTTAAAAGCATCTGATGGAAAGTTACTGCATCATGGGCTTGGGTTTCTTGATTGTGTTGCTTTGGTAGCAGGTGCACATATTGCTGGTTTAAAAGTGTGACAGGTCATTGCATACACAGTAGCAGTTTGTTTATTCAATGTTGTAAACGTTTTGTTTGAAAATGTTCTGATGGAGATAGGTTGGTTGGTGAAGCAGAAAAATATGCATTATCAACCATATGAACAAAACACTCTGTATCACGTTTAAGGTAAGACCCAAAAGCAGACTGTCGAAGTAACAATGTTTATTACAACAAGGGCAGGCAAACGACAGTTCAAGGCAGGCACAGGTCAATAATCCAGAGAGGGTGTAAGGCACCGGAACAGCAGGCGGGCTCAGGGTCAGGTCAGGCAGAGGTCGGTAATCCAGAGTAGTGGGGCAAAGGTACAGGATGACAGGCAGGTTCAGGGTCAAGGCAGGCAGAAAGGTCAGAACCAGGWAACTAGAAAACAGGAGCAAGGAAACAGGCGGGAGCAGGGAAACAAAATGCTGGTAGGTTCTACGAACAAAGCGAACTGGCAACAGACAAACAGAGAACACAGGTATAAATACACAGGGGATAATGGGGAAGATGGGTGACAACTGGGGGGGTGGAGACAAGCACAAGACAGGTGAAACAGATCAGGGTGTGACACTCTGTACTGTTATGTTATGATATTTATTATTTTGGCACATTGCCAGTGGTAATCAAGTGGAAATCAAAGTCTTAAAGTAACTGCCCAGTGAAAATCAGTGAAAAAGTACATATTCTGTTATCTCATATCCAGATAATGTTGTTGACTCGTCCTATACTCGTATTTGTGGCCAAAGCATTCATTGGAGAATAAAACACTTTAAAACTTCTCTAGGGTTGGGGGCAGCATTCGGAATTTTGGATGAAAAGCATGCCCAAATTAAACTGCCAGCTACTCATCCCCAGAACATAAGATATGCATAGTATTAGTGGATTTGGATAGAAAACACTCTGAAGTTTCTAAAACTGTTTGAATCATGTCTGTGAGTATAACATAACTTATTTAGCAGGCGAAACCCCGAGGACAAACCATTCAGATTTTTATTTTTTTGAGGTCACTCTCTTTTCAATGGATTTTCATTGGGAATCCAGATTTCTAAGGGACCTTCTTGCAGTTCCTACCGCTTCCACTGGATAWCAACAGTCTTTAGAAATTGGTTGAGGTTATTCCTTTGTGTAATGAAGAAGTACGGCCATCTTGAACGAGGGTCACTCGAAGTGTCCTGTTATTAGAGGCGCGTGACCAGAAAGCTAGCTACAGTTTGTTTTAATCCTGTATTGAACACAGATCATCCCGTCTTCAATTTTATCGATTATTTACGTTAACAAATACCTAAAGTTGTATTACAAAAGTAGTTTGAAATGTTTTGGCAAAGTTTACAGGTAACCTTTGAGATATTTTGTAGTCACATTTCACAAGTTGGAACCGATGTTTTTCTGGATCAAACGCGCCAAATAAATTGACATTTTGGATATATATCGACGGAATTAATCGAACAAAAGGACCATTTGTGATGTTTATGGGACATATTGGAGTGCCAACAACAGAAGCTCGTCAAAGGTAAGGCATGAATTATATTTTTATTTCTGTGTTTTGTG
>NC_036844.1:24904103-24907765 GCF_002910315.2 Salvelinus sp. IW2-2015
AACCCTCAGAAGGGGACAGTAACGAGATAATATATGTCTATTGCGGCGAGCATAATATTCAGTAGCGACAAATTTACATATTTAGGTGAGATAATTCAAAAAAATCTTTTTTTTAGACCAATACACCTCTCATAAAAAAGTGTCACAAATCCGTGCCCCGGCACGATAACTCTATTAGTTGAGGAACCTCTAGTAAGATATGAAGTGCTGTGTGCCTTGCGAAGTGTGAAGTTGGCACATAAGTGCTCATCCCTCTCCATGCTTGCTCTATAAGCGGGGGAGTGGTCAGATACCGCGTATGCTGGCGGATAGATAGGAGGGCTCCCTACT
This sequence comes from Salvelinus sp. IW2-2015, assembly GCF_002910315.2. Classification (NCBI taxonomy): domain Eukaryota; kingdom Metazoa; phylum Chordata; class Actinopteri; order Salmoniformes; family Salmonidae; genus Salvelinus; species Salvelinus sp. IW2-2015. The sequence continues at coordinate 24,904,434 of NC_036844.1, forward strand.
GTTATAAGTGGTATTAAGAATCATCAATACATAGAGAGGGGCTAATGTGCCACTTGCAACGGATAAGAATGTGTTCCAGTTGCTATTGTTGTCCTCACTTTCTAGCATGCACGAGGGCACATGCGCAGGCGCGGCACTACCACAGGACCATAGCAGAGGCCTGTGGGCGGCTGGGCTGGCTGCAATTAAATTACCAATGCAGACTCTTGTTTTGTTGTTATCTTCCGGTGCTCAAGAGAGTCATACTAAAGCTAATGAGAGTGGTGAATTCTGTTATTGAACTGGGAAAGCGCACAGCATATTGTATGACAGCTGAAGAGATAACTATGCCAGGAATCCTGACGTCCAGTATAGATCTGGATGCAAACATTGGCGCTTAGAGATCTGCTTAATAGTACAGACCAAGTAGGATAAAAGTTCGCTTGACCAATAAGGGTAATGAACTAACACCTCTAATGTTAAAGAAAGCCGCAGTGCCAAATGATAATTGGGAGATGTTTTTTTCTCCTGTTAGAGGATGTAGTGGGCCGATACTCCCCTAACAACAGGCACATGGTGCGAAGGAGGTTGTACTGGTCTTGAAGGGTAAAAATATTAGAGTGGCATAGCTAATCTGGGCCGCGACTTCACTCTCTCTACTAGCATCCAGTATGGCTGAAATGGCCATCATCATACGCTCTCTCAATGAAGGAGATGACATCAAGTTTATCTATGAGAGAATTGCCAAGCCATTTTTTCTTTGCGCTAAAAAAACTCTCTAGGTGTATGTGGGACGGACGTAAAGCGTCCCCACCTCAGTCAACGAGCCAGTAGAAACCTGCAGGGCGCCATATTTCACTATACAGAATTCCCAGTAATTCTGAAATTCCTACAGAACATACCAATGTATTTTTAACACCACATATTATTTAAAGATACACTTGTTGTTAATGCCAGCCAAAGTGTCCGATTTTAAAAAGGTTTACGACGAAAACACACCAACGATTATGTTAGGTCAGAGCCAATCACAAGAAAAGACAGCCATTTTTCCAGCCAAAAGAGGAGTAACAAAAGCAGAAATAGAGATAAAATGAATCACTAACCTTTGATGATCTTCATCAGATGACACTCATAGGACTTTATGTTACACAATACATGTATGTTTTGTTCGGTAAAGTTCATATTTAATATCCAAAACTCTGAGTTTAGGCGGGACGCTACTGTCTCACTTGCCAAAAGCCAGAGAAAATGCAGAGCGCCAAATTCAAATAAATTACTATAAAAATCCAACTGTCATTAAATCACACATGAAAGATACCAAATTAAAGCTACACTGGTTGTGAATCCAGCCAACATGTCAGAATTCAAATAGCTTTTCGGCGAAAGAAACGATGCTATTATCTGAGGATAGCACCATAGTAAACAAAGAGAGAGAAGCATATTTCAACCTGCAGGCGCGACACCAACTGTTTGACCTGCTGTACTCTGCAGCTGGCCAATAGGTTCATGTCTGTTTGACCTGCTGTACTCTGCAGTTAGCCAAGAGTTTCCTGTCTGTTTGACATGCTGTACTCTGCTGCTGGCCAAGAGGTTCCTGTCTGTTTGACCTGCTGTACTCTGCAGCTGGCCAAGAGGTTCCTGTCTGTTTGACCTGCTGTACTCTGCAGCTGGCCCAATTAACATTTCCTACATTTAAAACGAAATGCTTTTAGACTTTCACTCAAGTAGTATTTTACTTGGTGACTTTTACTTGAGTCATTTTCTATTAAGGTATCATTACTTTTACTCAAGTATGAAAATTGGGTACTTTTCCACCACTGTTTGTGTGTGTGTGTTGTGTGTGTGTGTGTGTGTGTGTGTGTGTGTGTGTGTGTGTGTGTGTTGTGTGTGTGTGTGTGTGTGTGTGTGTGTGTGTGTGAGTGAGTGAGTGAGTGAGTGAGTGAGTGAGTGAGTGAGGTGAGTAGAGTGAGTGAGTGAGTGAGTGAGTGAGTGAGTGAGTGGAGTGAGTGAGTGAGTGAGTGAGTGAGTGAGTGAGTGAGTGTAGTGAGTGAGTGCTAGGGTTAGGTTTAGGTTTAGGTTTAGGGTTATGGTTAGTGTTTTTGGATTAGGGTTGGGGTTAGGGTAAGAGTACGGGTTAGGGTTAGGGTTGGAGTTATGGAAAATAGGATTTTGAATGGGATTGAATTGTGTGTCCCACAAGTATAGCTGTGCAAGACCATGGGTGCGTGGGTGCGTGTGTGCGTGCGTGTCCACAATGTCAAGCAAATGTCTACCTCGGTCCTCCTCCAATTACTGACCATCTTAATTATTTCCAGCCAAAATGTCACGATATTGACCAGAACATTGTTTTTCCAGGAGAGTGTTGCTCAGATTCCTACTCTTTTCATTTTGTCTGCTTAGGGATACTTGTTATCAGCCCTCAGCAACTACTTAACTTGCTGTTGTTTTAGCATTAGTCTGTAAGGTCCCCCACAAATGAAATACTCAGTGGGTGTAATGTGTGATGGGTATCTGGGTGGGCGTTGGGGTGGGATTCGCTGGGAGTTAGCATCAACTGGCAGTTAGCTTGACATTCAACAAGAAATTCATCCATAGCTCCCAGCTAATGGCTTTTTAAATTAGTCCTGTTTAGAAATACTAGATCAATCATTAGGTGATTTCCCTCATAGTCAAGGGATACCTAGTCAGTTGTACAACTGAATGCCTTCAACTGAAATGTGTCTTCTGCTACTAACCCAACCACTCTGAATCAGAGTGGTGCCTTAATCAACATCCACGGCTTCACCGCCTGGGGAACAACAGGTTAACTGCCTGCTCAGGGTAGAAAACAGATTTTTACCTTGTTCGGTTACTGGCCAACGCTCTAACCACTAGGCTACCTACAACCCACAGAGAATGCTATGAACTTTGTATACAAACACTTTTAAGGTCAACTGCCACAACTGCCATCTCTTTCCTTGTCCTTCATTCGTTTTCCTGTCCATGTCTTCTGCCTTTCTCCCTCCTTTAGCCTCAGTGTGTGTCTGCTCCATAGATCTACAGTCTGGACAGGTGCTGTTTGACCTGCTGTACTCTGCAGTGGCCAATAGTTCATGTCTGTTTGACCTGCTGTACTCTGCAGTTAGCCAAGAGTTCCTGTCTGTTTGACATGCTGTACCTGCTGCTGGCCAAGAGGTTCCTGTCTGTTTGACCTGCTGTACTCTGCAGCTGGCCAAGAGGTTCCTGTCTGTTTGACCTGCTGTACTCTGCAGCTGGCCAAGACGTTCCTGTCTGTTTGACCTGCTGTACTCTGCAGCTGGCAAAGAGGTCCTGTCTGTTTGACCTGCTGTTACTCTGCAGCGGGCCAATAAAGG
>NC_036844.1:24907790-24978553 GCF_002910315.2 Salvelinus sp. IW2-2015
AAGAGGTTCCTGTCTGTTTGACCTGCTGTACTCTGCAGCTGGCCAAGAGGTTCCTTTCTGTTTGACCGGCTGTAAGCAAAACAAGATAGAGACTTCACCTCACCCTTCAGCTCTACAACAGCTCTACAATAGGCCACCGATCTCCATCTTTTAAGCATTATCTGATGTCTTGTCACAATCTACCACAGAATCATCATCTCTTGACCAATACAATGAAGCCAGACACAGAGAGAGGAATACAGAGAGGGAAATTATTCCAAAGCAAAGATATAACAGGTGGTATGACAGGTCTCAGTCATCACTGTGATACTATTGTGAGGCATGGTGGCAACCTGGATGTGGTGATTTACTGCAACAACAGACTAAATAGTATAACAGAGGAAAGGTATTTCCTTTGTTGGTGTTGGTGTGTGTTGGGGGGTGGGGCGTACTATTCTTGTTTTATTTCTCCTTTATGCAACAGTGGAGATGGATGAGTGGTTACCTTCCAGACTGATGTATGAAAAAGAGATGTGCTGCTAAAAAGCCTCATGCACACACACATGTTTCTCCTCCCTCGTCAGTCCAAGTTGTCTTTCAGATCTGTCTCCTGTCATAGCACTTATATTTACAGGGTGGAAATCTGAGCTGAAGGGCTTTCAAAACAAACACTGCTCAGGTCAGGATGAACAGAGAGAAGGGAGGGGAAGGGGGAGTGAGAGAGAGAGAGAGAGATAAAGAGTGAGAGAGAGAGAGAGAGAGAGAGAGAGAGAGAGAGAGAGAGCAAGAGAAAGAGAGAATCCAAATGAGAATGAGAATCATAAAAAGAATGAGAGGAAAAAGAACGAGAGAGCAGGCAGTGTGTGAGGCAGTGTGTGGCTGGGAAACCCCCTAGGGATGGGTGAACTCAGTGCATCCCAATTTTCATTTCTCGCTGTACAACCCCAGATGATTATAGTGTAATGATGGTTATTTTAATTGGGCCTTTGTTTCCTTCAGTTTTCATATTGCTGAAACCCTTGGGAACTTAAACATCTTCACGCCACACACACACACAGACACACACACACACACAGACACACTCACGCATGCAAACACACACACATTCACACAGCCAAGTCCAAGCCTCACGGTGGCGAACCATGGCTATTGGACCTATTAGGCCTTCCTTCAGTGGGGGAAGATATCTTCCAAAACTGAGCTGCGCTTCAGGCTGCCACTAACACAGAGACAGCTCCCATACTACCAGTAACAACAAACACACTGCTTACACAACCTATGGTAGCCTAACGCCATCACTACCACACTATTACCCAAAACAGTGACATATCAAAGGATATGAGTTTGACAGGCTCGTGGTGCTGAAAGGACAGCGACCATAATACATGCACACTCCATATTTTTATTTATTTATATGTAACCTTTATTTAACTAGGCAAGTCAGTTAAGAACAAATTCTTATTTACAATGACAGCCTACCGGGGAACAGTGGGCTAACTGCCTTGTTCAGAATTACAGATTTTTACCTTGTCAGCTCTGGGATTTAATCCAAGAACCAAACATATGCAGATCCTACTGGCCCAACACTCTAACCACTAGTCTACCTGTCACCCCCAAATACAGATGTAGGATCTGCATATGTTTGCTACAGTTTGCTACAGCAGGAAAATAATCCTGCAGCAACAGAAAATGTGAATTATTATGTGGATTATAATTACATTTCTGTATGTGTTGATACATTTTTAAGAAGGGAAAATCAAGTCTGAAATTTCAAAGTGTAACTTACAAACTTCAGAAGCCTTTTTGAATCTAAAACACACTACAAGTTGAAAATGCAGGTTCTCCTGCAACACGGTGTTCTAAGTAAGATCCTACATTTGTAGGAGAGCACACTTCTTGTAAAACACATGATGGGTGATAGAAAGACGGTAGCATACTCAGCATGATGTTAAAGAATTTAAGCAGCCCATTCACTCAGACATAATAAACCAGTAGCCTAGGTCCTTTCGGGTTCACCTAGGGGTCATAAAAAGGGTTGTATCCAAATGTTTGATGTATTAGAAAAAATGTATTATGCTTATGTTTTATTACTAGAAAGGGAGGAGTTAAAAGACCCCTCCCTCCTTACATTTATAGGGTTTTAGACCAAGGATTAACAATATATATATTCATTGTAGAAGTTTAGTATTGTTCTACAGTTGTATTTTAGTTTTCTCTCTCTCTCTCTGCCTCATTATAAAGAGGCCCCTCTTAGAAATGTGTGACTTAGACAGAACTCTGCAGTGGAGTGAAGGAGATAAGACTAGGCAAACATTCCACAATAAATCAACTTTGGAGGAAGGGGACATTTACTGCTAAGTGTTTAGCTAACAATAAGGGCCCTGTTTATACAGCTTTGTAGGCATGGTTTTGGTCCCAGGAGTAGAGGATGATGATATAGGCAGTGACATCACCAGGGCGCGACTTAGGGTTTAATAAAACCACTGGAGACCTTTTGTTGGGGGCAGAACTTACTCAGAAACATGCGTCCTATGTTCCTGTTTGTCAACTTCTGTCTGCAACTGCATTAATAAAGGTTTTTGAATTACTTAATTAAAGATATTGTCATAATGCTAATTTCACCAAAGAACCAATGATTGACAAAGAAGGACGTAAGGAACGAACCCTAACAGTCCCAATCATACAATAACACAATCATCAGGCTAAGCATTTCCAAATCAACATTTACAACTGTTACTTTCCATTGTAAACATCTTGATCATGTTCAGCACACAAAGTAACTAGTGATCTAAAGTTTAAATGCAACAATGTTTCGCACAGATAACGCATTATTTTCAAAGAGCTAACAGCAAGTGAGCTGCAATAAATAAAACAAATCTCCAGATTATGATAATTTAAAAGGTAAATTCTTGTTTGAAGCTCATCTAGAAAAGGGCAGCCGCAACAAAAAGTAGCTTGCTTAGATCTTGGGAAAACTGGATTGGTTGAACAGCGCAAAAGAGAACCTCCCCTGACAATTTTTTTAGTCCTAACGTTGCAGGAGTAAAAAAAGAAAGTGCCTGAGTGGAATTAGCACATCCGGTTTTCAGCGGAAAAGGAAGCTAGGTTGAATTAGCTGTATCCCTGAAAACTGGATGCATCCGGTTGTTGGCAACTCTATCAAGGGTGCCCCAGAGACCACCAAAGAAAACTCCTTATTGGATATTTTTTTCTCCTCAGTTTCAACCCTCTCTTCACAAACTGAAGAGATTAAAACATTAATTAACTGAAATGTTATTGAAAAGATGAAAGAAATTTAAGATACATTTATATTTTAACCCTTGGTTAAAATAAAATATTTTAATCACATATTTGTGATCATTGTTGAGTGGTCCCTGCAGCATACCATCGCAAATATGTGATTGGAACAGTAGCAACAGAACGTATGATGCAACAAACACGTCTAAACAGCATTGTTGTCTGATTGTTCTGATGGGAAATTAAGGTCTTCACAACTTTATTCCTCAATTTCACCTGTTATTGTTAAAGATAAATGCGAACTTCCTCATCCAAGCATCACACGGAACACATCCACAGTCAAACTCATTTCATAAACCAGTCTAAATAACAGTTTGCGCTGACAAGAAACAAAACATAAGTTAGCGACCTAACAACTAGACTTGTTTACAATCTACCACATCTCAGGTGAGCACAAGGCAGAAATATAATATTGTTTAGAAAATAACTGCATGTCAGCTTAGCTAACAGCAGCTAAATTCTTTATGATGTAAGCCATGTTTGTTTATGTTTGACAAACAAAGACTCCCTAATCCCAGAATGCTATTCACTGTAAGATGCAAATAAACAAAGTCAAAGATGGCTGCGCCCATTGCCCATTGCGCCTTAGTTTGGCCATTTTTCAACATTACAAATCTTCAATGTACTTGTTACAGTGTATATAAGAACCGGAGCACTTGACTTGACAAGTCGTTTACAATTTTTGACAAATCACAAAGAATATAAAATGTTAGCACCTCACAGATCATCACCCCAAATACAAGCCTACTGCCTAGCCTAAACGTAGTGCGAAAGCTAAACAGTTTTGCCAGATTTGAGTGAATCCATTTTAGGGGGGTTTGTGGGGGGTTAATTTCATTTGTGGGGGATTTCCAGTCCAAAATGGATGGGTGTAAAAATGGAGGAAGGTATTGTAGTGGGATATAATGTAGGACATATTACTATGACGGGAGTTGTATCAATAAATGGGGGGCAAACACAGGAGTTATAAGTTGAATAAAAATAAAACCCCTGGAAGCAGGGGTCTGAGCTGGCAAACCTGAGTAAGAATAGTTACAACCTAAGTTGGTCGAGGGAACCTTCCCTTCACCTCATTTTGTATAACATCTTTGGATTTGTCACCAGTACTTGAAAACATGTGAAGAAAACAAACAGTAAATAAATTAGGCTCCATACATGCATACGGTGTGCTACAGTAGAAACGACAACACGATATATAGAAACTACAATGACAATGTAATAAGGCACTTACTTTAATAGGAATGCACACATGTCCAAATGTATTATTAATAAGGAAAACAAAAATGAAAGCAATGTGTGCGCCAGTCAGAAAATGCGGCAGTTGTTATTTTCTGCAGGTTCTGTTCTGACTGGAGATGCGCAAATGTCTGCATGCTTAATCTGTGAAAACACTAGGGAAATGCTTGGGCTCTTGTAGAAGAGAGAAGTTTGTCAGGCTCAGTAATTCCTCAAACGAAAATTGTCCGCAACAGTGAAATGGGCTACATCTATGTGAATTAATGAGGAGGGGAAACACACCTCAATTCAAACTGTTGTTAGAAAATAAAACTTATTAGAAATTAATTTGAAATTGACAAGTTGATACATAGCCTGTAGATATTTAGCAGGCAGCGTGCTTTGGTTTGAGAGCAGCGCGGGTTAAATGTCCTGTTGCTTAAATAACAATCACATTTTGGAACAGTGAGTGCGTTCTGACATCACGCGCATAACAAAACTCACGCTAGGGCAACCGTTACAGATATTTGGAACTCACACGTGAAAAGGTTAAAAATGAAACAATTATTTTATAAATGATCAGGCCTTCTATGAAGTTCAAGAAGGCCTTGATGGTTCGCTCCCCACTTCCCACAAGCCTCCATTTAAGTATTCATCCACAAGGTCATCCATGTGTGTAGTGTGTGAGGCTGGAGAGAAAGCCTTGATCTATTTATTTTGGAGATTTCCAGAGTTTTCCTTTGGAGATGGCCTAACATCCAATCATCCATTTTGAATCACTTCTGAGACGATAAGTGGAGGGCTGCTGTTATCCAATCACCACTCACCTCAAGATCAAAACAAAAGTAGGTCTGTCTGTCTTTGCCTCAATCTCTCTGATATAAGGCTACTTGTGCATTTATGTCGACTGCGCACATCTTCCTCAACCAACCATAAACATACGGAAACAAAGAGCCAGGCATGCAGCGTGACTAGGCCTACTCATTCAGATGATGCCTGTTGAAAGCCAGTTAATCCCTATCTTCAGATCATCGTGGCATGGTGTCATGTGCATGCATACAATGTAATGGACACTAGCTTCTATACCTCAACCTCATTATGCAGAGCATTCTATAGAGTAGCATACAGCTACTGTACAGGGCTGACTGAACAGGATATGAAGGTATTTTCATGTATGTCATTCCCCTATTTCAATGCAATTTGTGTTTTTGAGAAGATACATGACGGTACATGACGTACCGGAAGGGTTTTCAACAGCAGCTGCTTTTTTAAGGTTCAGTCCATATTTGATGGTGAAGATTAAAACCAATCACCCGTGCAGAGTTGAAGTGAGCGTAGCTGTGGCTGCTGGGTTGTTCTGTGCTGTATTGGGTTGTGCTGTGCTCTGCTGTGCTGTGCCATGCTGTGACGTGCGGCGAGGCAGGCCTGTGCTGAGAGGGCGGTCATCTCTGTGATGTCTTCTGAACCCTCCCGGTCCTTCATCATCCACAAGGGAGCAGAACCGGCGAGCTGTTTGGAAAGGAAGGCTATCATCAGAGGACACGTTTAATTTCAATGAAGACGACTTTGTTTCCTAATTAATCTCCTGGCTCCGGCTCCCTGCTCCACTCCTGTCACTTCCTCGGAATTAAACACGGCCGGCAATTTGTTAAATCAATTATCAAGAGAGGAAGCGGGCTTTCAGTTAGCACGCACACACACAGAGGCTACGCTGCACACATATATGAGATAGCTAGACGGTAGAAGAGACATGCTGCTGTGGAGAGGCAGGAAGGCCTTCAGAAGAAAGGTGGAGTGTGTTGTTGGAATGACCAACTGAGGAGCAGGAAAACAGGAGAAATAAGGAGCTTGTCCTTGTTGACATGGCTTTGTAAACAAGAGTCTGATGAGGACTCTCCAACAAAACAGAATGGCGGCCCGAAGAGACATGATCCACAGAGAGAGATGAGTAGAGGGGACATAGAGAGGGAAAGAGTGGGGGCAAGAGAGAAAGGTAGATGCTGAAGAAGAGACCGCGGCAGAGCGAACAGAAGCAGGGGTGGAGAGGGAAAAAAAACTATTGTTCCATATTGTCCTTGTCTCATACATCTCTTTCTCTCTTTGTCCCTCACTGTATTCCGCAAAGTTTTGAATGAGGAGTTTCACTGTGACTCATTTCTATGGTAAAAGTGCTATTTTCCATGTGTATGTGGCAGTTATTTATTTTGTCTGCTAGTGTGAAGGTAGTCCTCCATTGAAACAGCTTAACAATGACACATTTTGTCCTGTAACCCCCCCCTCGCTTACGTACATTGGAATGCTTAGAATGTTTTGTCCTGTGAAACACATTCAACAATGCCTACGTTAGTTTCTACTCCCGTCTCATGTCCTGTCCTTATATTAGTTGTATAAGTAATACAGTGTGCCATACATCACTTGTCAATTCAAGCTAGTCCTCTCTCTCTTTCTCTCTTACTGTATGTTTTGAAACCATCTAAATATAATAGCTCTGACTTGAATACAATGACATCTGAAGAAAGAAGAGGAGAGGGACAGGCCTGAACACAAAACACATTTGTAGATTCTGTTTGACTCATAGTTGATCCAAGATACGAAAAATGAACACTATTCATTTTAGAGACGAGAGATACCTGAGGGGTGCAAAATGAAAAACCTGAGTTTCAAATTGAAAGACAAACAGTAGAGGAAGAGAGGCTGATGGCTGTTCTTTCAGGCTGTATTAGAGGAAAGAGGAATAGACATTGCATGATGTGTTTAAATCACGGCGTTCCATCTTCCAGTGGGACACATTTCATTAAGCCTAGCAGCTGGGGCCAGCGCTCCATGCGTCCACTCATCTATCATAGAAATCCATCAGGCCTGTCCTCTTCCTGCTCCGACAGCATGTATGTGACTGGACCCTGTCCATCTGATCAGATGACTGACTGCCCACACTTATTCATTTTCTCTTTCCATCTTTCTTTTCCTTTTTCTCTCTCTCCCTCCGTTGCAATCCCTGGCCTCCTCCCTCCATTGCTCGCTCCTCTTTCTCCCTCACGCCTTCTCTGACTGACCTAAACGACCACAGCATATAATCCTGATTCACGACCCTGCTGCTTTCTTTGTCTTTGCTTTTTCTGCAGCCTCTCTCTCTCTCTTTCTCTCTCTCTCCCTCTCGCTCGCTTTCTTTCTCTCTTTTTCTCTCTCTCTCTTTCTTTCTCTCTTTCTCTGTCTCTCTGTGTTTCTCTCTCTCTCTTTCTCCCTCTCTCCCTCTCTCTCTCCCTCTCTCTCTCTCTCTCTCTCACACACTACTGTAATTGGTATGGGAATGTAATCTGAGGGAGAAAAGCAGTCAGAGAATGCCCTCAACAGGAGCATTCAGGTCAATGGTCACAGTGATGACGGGCCAAGATGATTTGAGAAGAGGTGGTTTTGCCAATTTTTGTATATTTATGATGTCATTGTTGTTACTCCTGAAAGGAAATAATGGCTCTGTCATCTATTAACAAATTCAAAGAAGCAGAGTCCCACGGGAGCTAAGACCAGGGTCATCCCAACATCTCCACAGGTACTCGATGCAGACAGATCTAAGTAAAGAAATAAGCTGGGTGGATGAAAGAGTTAAATCAACAAAAGGTAGGAGGAAAAAAACAAGAATAAAAAAGATACAACATTTCAAAGGATTGAAAAGGGTTTGAAGGGACCCGGGAGAGATGTGGAGAAAGGTAGAGAGATGACATAGAAGTGGAAAATGAAATTGCAAGTAAATCCCTGGTTCAGTCTGCCTAGGCTGGTTAGAGGGGTGAAGGTTGAGGTGTGTGTGAGTACCGGTGTATACATGTGGGTATACGTGTGTGTGTGTGTGTGTGTGTGTGTGTGTGTGTGTGTGTGTGTGTTGGTGTTTTTGGTGTGTGTGTGTGTGTGTGTGTGTGTGTGTGTGTGTGTGTGTGTGTGTGTGTGTGTGTGTGTGTGTGTGTGTGTGTGTGTGTGTGTGTGTGTGGTGGTGTGTGTGTGTGTGGCGCGCGTTTGGCTGGTGGCAGGAGAAATCAGAGGATGGCCTCTTTGTATTGGCTTGGAAATGGAATGAATAGAAAAGTATCAAACACGTCAACCAAATGGAAATACACACACGACGGTGCAATCATTCCATTCCAGCCACAACAATGAACCCGTCCTCCAATTTAAAGTGACACCAGCCTCCACTGGTGTGCACGTGCATAAATATGCAAATGTGACACAAGCTGATCAAAATCACCCAACGAACAGGCTGTTGTATTAATCCCTTMAGGACTCAGAAATATGGTCATAACAGAACATTTCAGTGAGATTTCCTGTACAAAGGACCTCCTCACTGCTGTCCCAAAACAAGGCTTCCTGTCACTCCATGACATGACCTGGCTGTCTGGCCTCAGCCTTTTGGATATCAGAGTGTCAGTAACTCACCAGCATTACCAGCATTACAACAAGGAATACGACTTTCCCGAATTTGACCCTTTGTTCGTACAGKACAATTGAACTGATTCCAGAGGCAGATCCAAAACACCGGCGGAGAAGAGGTATTCTGAGTGGACCTCTAGTCCGAMTCAGGAGGCGCGCACACCACCCACTGCTTATGAGTATTTTACTTGCGAATGTTCAGTCTCTGGATAATAAATTTGACGAGCTTAGGGTGAGTATTTCCTTCCAGAAAGACATCAGGGATTGTAACATACTCTGTTTCACGGAAACATGGCTCTCTCGGGATATACTGTCTGAGTCTGTACAGACAGTTGAATTCTCAGTTCATCGCGCAGACAGGAATAAATATCTCTCCGTGATGGGGGTGCACAGTTGAAGTTGGAAGTTTACATACACCTTAGCCAACTACATTTAAACTCAGCTTTTCACAATTCCTGACATTTAGTACAAGTAAAAATTCGTAGGTCAGTTAGGATCACCACTTTGTTTTAAGAATGCGAAATGTCAGAATAATAGTTGAGAGAATAATTTATTTAAGCTTTTATTTCTTTCGTCACATTCCCAGTGGGTCAAMAGTTCACATACACTCAATTAGTATTTGGTAGCATTGCCTTTAAATTGTTTAACTTGGGTCAAACATTTTGGGTAGCCTTCCACAAGCTTCCCACAATAAGTTGGGTGAATTTTGGCCCATTCCTCTTGACAGAGCTTGTGTAACTGAGTCAGGTTTGTATTACTCCTTGCTTGCACACGCTTTTTCAGGGCTTTGTGATGGCCACTCCAATACCTTGACTTTGTTGTCCTTAAGCCATTTTGCCGCAACTTTGGAAGTATGCTTGGGGTCATTATTCATTTGGAAGACCCATTTGCGACCAAGCTTTAACTTCTTGACTGATGTCTTGAGATGTTGCTTCAATATATCCACATACTTTTCCTCCCTCATGACGCCATCTATTTTGTGAAGTGCCCCAGTCCCTCCTGCAGCAAAGCACCTCCACAACATGATGCTGCCACCCCCGTGCTTCATGGTTGGGATGTGTTCTTCGGCTTGCAAGCCTCCCCCCTTTTCCTCCAAACATAACGATGGTCATTATGGCCAAACAGTTCTATATTTGTTTCATTAGACCAGAGGGACATTTCTCCAAAAAGTACGATCTTTGTCCCCAAGTGCAGTTGCAAACCGTAGTCTGGCTTTTAAATGGCAGTTTTGGAGCAGTGGCTTCTTCATTGCTGAGCGGCCTTTCAGGTTATGACGATATAGGACTCGTTTTACTGTGGATATAGATACTTTTGTACCTGTTTCCTCCAGCATCTTCACAAGTTGTTGTTCTGGGATTGATTTGCACTTTTCGCACCAAAGTACGTTAATCTCTAGGAGACAGAATGTGTCTCCTTCCTGAGCGGTATGACGGATGCATGGTCCCATAGTGTTTATACTTGCGTACTATTGTTTGTACAGATGAACGTGGTACCTTCAGGCATATGGAAATTGCTCCCACGGATGAACCAGACTTGTGGAGGTCTACAATTTTTTTTCTGAGGTCTTGGCTGATTTCTTTTCATTTTCCCATGATGTCAAGCAAAGAGGCACTGAGTTTGAAGGTAGGCCTTGAAATACATCCATAGGTACACCTCCAATTGACTTAAATGATGTGAGAAGCTTCTAAAGCCATGACATAATTTTCTGGAAATTTCCAAGCTGTTTAAAGGCATAGTCAATTTAGTGTATGTAAACTTCTGACCCACTGGAATTGTGATACAGTGAATTATAAGTGAAATAATCGGTCTGTAAACAATTGTTGGAAAAATGACTTGTGTCTTGCACAAAGTAGATGTCCTATCCGACTTGCCAAAACTATAGTTTGTTAACAAGAAATTTGCGGGGTGGTTGAAAAACTAGTTTTTTGGACTCCAACCTAAGTGTATGTAAACTTCCGACTTCAACTGTATGTTTTATGAATAACTTATTGGGTGTGATTGTGATAACATACAGGATCTTAAGTCCTTTTGTTCACCCGACCTAGAATACCTCAAAATCAAATGCAGACTGAAGAGAATTCTCTTCAGTTATAGTCACAGCAGTGTATATTCCCCCTCAAGCGGATACCACGACGGCYCTCAAATAACTTCACTGGACTTTATGCAAACTGGAAACCACATATCATGAAGCTGCGTTCATTGTAGCTGGCGATTTTAAATAAGGAAAATTGAGGAAAACACTACCGAAGTTCTATCAACACATTGTAAAACTCGCGCTGCTATAACACTCAACTGCTGCTACTCCTACAAGGCCCTCCCCCGCCCTCCCTTCAGCAAATCTGATCATCACTCCATTTTGCTCCTCTCTTCCTAAAGGTAGAAACACAAACAGGAAGTACCCATGCTAAGGACTTTTCAATGCTGGTCTGACCAATCGGAATACACGCTTCAAGACTGTTTTGATCACGCGGACTGGGATATGTTCTGGGTATCCTCAGAGAATAACGTTGATGAATACACTGATACGGTGACTRAGTTTATCAAGAAGTCTACAGGAGATGTTGTACCCACTGTGACTATTGAAACCTACCCTAACCTGAAACCATGGATAGATGGCAGCATTCGCACTAAAACTGAAATCGCGAACCACCACATTTAATGATGGCAAGGTGACTGGGAATACAAACAGTGTAGTTATTCCCTCCGTAAGGCAATCAAACAGGCGTAACGTAAGTAAAGATAAAGTGGAGTCACAATTCAACGGCTCAGACATGAGACGTATGTGGCAGGGTCTACAGGCAATCACGGACTACAAAAGGAAAACCAGCCACTTCGCGGACACCGACGTATTGCTTCCGGACAAGCTAAACACATTCTTCGCCCGCTTTGAGGATAACACAGTGCCACCGATGCGGCCCACTACCAAGGACTGTGGGCTCTCCTTCTCCGTGGCCGATGTGAGTAAGACATTTAAGATTGTTAACCCTCGCAAGGCTGCCGAGACGGCACCCCTAGCAGCGTCAACAGAGCATGTGCAGATCAGCTGGCTGGAGTGTTTACGGACATATTCAATATCTCCCTATCCCAGTCTGCTGTCCCCACATGCTTCAAGATGGGCACCATTGTTCCTGTACCCAAGAAAGCAAAGGTAACTGAACTAAATGACTATCGCCCTGTAGCACTCACTTCTGTCATCATGAAGTGCTTTGAGAGACTAGTCAAGGATCATATCACCTCTACATTACCTGACACCCTAGACCCACTTCAATTTACATACCGACCCAATAGATCCACAGACGATGCAATCGCCATCGCACTGCCTTTTCCCATCTGTACAAAAGGAATACATATGATGTTCATTGACTATAGCTAAGCATTCAACACATCATGGGAAAAGGCAGTGCGATGGCGATTGCATCGTCTGTTGATCTATTGGGTCGGTATGCAAATTGGACTAAGACAATTCTCGTCCAAATATTTATAAATTCTTAATTCCATTCCTTTCCTTAGATTTGTGCGTATTGTGTGTATTGTTGTGTAATTGTTAGATATTACTTGTTAGATATTACTGCACTGTTGGAGCTAGAGACACAAGCATTTCGCTACACCCGCAATGACATCTGCTAAACACGTGTTTGTGACCAAGAAAATTTGATTTGATTCGATTAGGAATGGCATGCTGCATGCTTCTCTCATACCTTCAGGTCAACAGAGCTCAGCTCTGTTTGAGCAGGATAACCTCGTCCCTCTTCATCACTGTGTAATCCCTCACCGTCTGTTCTTCTATATTCCTTGTGAATGGCAGATGTGAGCTCATCTCAGACAGGGCTGATATGGTCTCTGATTCCATCTGGCTCAAAAACCTATCTCTCTCCTTGTGAGATGCTGCTCTATCATAAACATCATAAGCACTTGGAGGAGTATTAGTACTATTTTATTCACTGTAGTCTTTTTATGGATKAAAGTCTGCAAAAACACTACAATGAATACTATTACTCATTGCACTATTAATAGTTAGCTATAGTATAAATACTGTAGTAAAAAATAAATATACTGAGCAAAAATGCGAACGCAACAATTCCAAAGATTTTACTGAGAAATCAGACAATTTATATTAATTATTAATTAGGCCCTAATCTATGGATGGATTTCACATAACTGGGCAGGGGCGCAGTGGGGCGCATCCACCCACTGGGGAGCCAGGTCCACCCACTGGGGAGCCAGGCCCAGCAAATCTGAATTTGTTATTCCCCACTAAAGGCCGTTTGGACGTACTGCCAAATTCTCTAAAATGATGTTGGAGCCGGCTTACGGTAGAGAAATTAACATTACATTCTCTGGCAACAGCTCTGTTGGACATTTGTGCAGTCRGCATGCTAATTGAACGCTCCCTCAAAACTTGAGACATCTGTGGCATTCTGTTGTGTGACAAAACTGCACAGTTTAGAGTGCCTTTTATTGTCCCTAGCACAAGGTGCACCTGTGTAATGATCATGCGATTTAATCAGCTTCTTGATATGCCACATCTGTCAGGTCAATGGTCCCATGTGGCTCATCTGGTAGAGCATGGTGTTTGCAACGCTAAAGTTGTGGGTTCAATTCCCATGGGGGACCAGTATGGAGATAAAAAATGCTTGAAAAAAGTATGTATGTTATCCTGTATAAGAGTGTCTGATAAATTACTAAAATGTAAAAACAAACAAAAAATTATGAAATAATATTTTGGTGCGTGTGGAACATTTCTGGGATTTCAGCTCATGAAACATGGGACCAACACTTTACATGTTGCATTTATATTTTTGTTCAGTATGATATATACTAAAGTAATTAATGTAAGTTCTTTGCAAACTGAAATATACTGTGGTATTTACTGTAGTGTTTTTGGGGACTGTGGTATACTGTGGTATTTACTCTTGTGTTTTTGCGGACATTACTGTAGTATTTAATGTTGTTTTTTGTTGTATTATCTTTGACATAGAAGGGGAGGCTTTCTCCTTGAGAAAACCTACTGAAGAAATACTAAAATAGCAAATGTTCCATGACCTGTAGGTAGGTAGGTAGGTATTTTCTGTAATGTGAGGGGAACACAATATATGGTCTATACTTAGCATGAAGGTTCCTTACTTATGGGTAGCACAAATTGGGATATGGAGGAGGGGAATGGGCAGGTTATATGCTAGAAGTGTAGTTTTCTTGCGGACATTGCTGTAATATTTACTACAGTGTTTTGGGGGGGATAATAGCGTAGTATTGACTATGGTATTCTACAACATTCTATTGTAACTAATACACATGATTGTGGGATACTACAATATGTAGTATAATATTCTACAGTATACTACAGTTTACTACAGAATTTTATAGTAAGCACTGTAGTATTCTATAGCAAACTAATATTTGTTAGTGTGTGTCACATTGTATAAATGATTGGTACAGGCGCAGGAATACGTAATAGTGGGGTTGTAATATTTCATCCAAATTACACAACATGCCATAAAAGGCAAAACAAACACGTATACAAAACACACAGGGATGTAACTCAAACAAAAGAGCGAGGTTAAACCTCTAATAAATACACGGGACGAGAACCGTAATAACAATGCASGGGACGAGCCCCGGTATTAACAATGCACGGGACAAGCCCCGTAATAACATTTGCACAAAATGTTATCTAGGTGGCTAATGCTAGGCTAGGGGTTAGGGTTATTGGTTAAGGTTAGGGTTAGGGGATGGGTTAGCTAACATGCTAAGTAGTTGCAATGTAGCAAAAAATTTGTAAGAAATAACAAAGTTGCTAAATTCCTAAAGTAGTCCGTGATGAGGCTCGAACATGCAACCTTTGGATTGCTAGACGTTCACGTTATACGCCCATCCATCCATCCTCTTTGAAAGACATAAGCAACTGAAGAGCGGAGTGGTCAGTCCTTACAGTGAAGGGCAGGCCATACAGGTAGTATTTGAAGTGTTTGATAGACTCCACTATAGTGAGGAGCTCTTGTCGGGTGTCACAGTAGCAGAGCTCGTGTTTGTTGAATGYTTTTCTGAAGTACGCCACAACTCTCATCCCCTCTGGCCCCACCTGGGCCAGCACTCCACCCATGCCCACATTGCTCGCATCTGTGTCCAGGATAAAGGACAAGGTGAGGTCAGAGGGGACGACCACAGGGGCCTCAATCAGTACATGCTTGAGGGTGTGGAGGCCTCCTTGCACTCTGCTGTCCATGTGTAGGCCTGGTCCTTCGGCAGCAGGCGGAAATACTGAAGAAGCCCTGTACAAACATCCTGTAGTTCGAGGCCAGCGGGATACGGCGGGGATGCATTTTGATGGGTCTGACCCATATCCTCCTCACTCAGAGGAAAGATGTCTCTGAACTCAAACAGCAACTGTCACAGCTGTTCCTGCTGCTAGGGGTCAAGACCATCACAGTACCTCCCCATTATCTCGCTCACTACAGTGTCCTCTCCTGGGTCTCTGCTGCCTTGACAGCCTGAGTAAGGGGGTTCTTGGGCAGTGTGAATGTCACATTAAGGGGGGCCATGTTGACCGCAGGCCAGCTCAGTGTGCGCCCGTCTAGGTCTAGCTGGCAGCCTGTGCTCCTAACAAAGTCCACCCCAGGATACAGAGGTCCTGCACAGGTGCAACACACACAAGATTACACATAGTCCTGCCCTACTGTAAGAGTAATTACCCTCTTCCTTTTCATGGGTGCCAGCTCAACTGTGACTGTGTAGAGCCACACAGTTCTAATTCAGTCCAACCTGGTACAATGTCCGGCCTCACCAAGGTTACTGTGGACCCAGTGTACACCAAGGCAGAGCAGGGCGCCCCTTCCACAGTGACAGGGACRGGACAAAAGATCCTAACACAGGTCCAGCCCACCACTACAACAGGCTCCATCCTCATGCAGTCGTCTGCTTCTGGGGAAACTGGAGCCTGGCTCCCCCGTCTGTGCCGTTGTACTACTCATGGTGATGGTGGGGTTTGGGAAAGAGAGCCAGGGGTCAGCACTGCCCCGTCTATGTGGACCCCAAGCCATTTCCCTGAGCTCTGGGAGACATGGGGCAATCCCTGMGCAAATGGCCTGGCTGGCCACACCCCCAGCAAACTATGAAGCTAGAGTGCTTGTTGCGTGCTGTTTTGTAGTGTTACTGCATGAATGAGTAGAGTCATTTCAGCCACCCATGCTCTGCACCACAGCCAGAACAGTGGGTGTATCTCCACACACCCCCACTGAAGCCCCAGTACACAGAATCGTCCTCTACAAAGCCATCTCCAAGGCTTTCTGCAATGACGCAGGATGAGCCACCCGGGTCTGTGTACGAAGCACCCGTAGCAGTTCTCCAAGCTGCCTGCGTCTATTACTCAGTTCGGAGCGTAGCAGCCCAGGTAGTAAACAATGTCCAAAGTGCCTCTCCAGTGCCYCAACTCAAGTCCCATAATCACGTCTGTCCTCTGGGCTAATCAATATCAAACAGGACAGAGATCATCTGTGAGGCACAAAGCTAGCTGAAGTGCTTTATCTTCATCCGACCACCCCCCTGAAAAAGCTAAAAGTTCAAACTGGGCAAGAAAAGCTTCCCAATCCGCTTTAACAGAGTACTTTGGGGTCTTAACAGCTACGGATGCGACCGGGGACTGGGCRTACCATGTTTGTTAACATTCTGAGCCCCAGCCTTCCCGTCATGCAGCACCGACATCACAACTTCGGTTCGCCCACCAGAATCTGCGCGAAGAGGAGACGAAGATGCACCCATGCCCGTTTCAGCCGCCTCTCTCAAGTGGGTCTTGTGCCCCGATGCCCTCGCAGRCTCCTCGACCTGATCCTCCGATGTCCATCCGGTCTTCTACCGCTTCCTTTGCTCACGGGCCACCTCGAAGCATTTTCAGTCCCCTTTCAACGCTAGGCTAATCTGCGTAGCTAGCCACGGTAGTCAGCCAGCTAGCTCAATTTTACTTTTTACTTCTGACAACTACGTAATGACCTCAATAGATCATGAATAAACAAATGTCCAGGGCATAGGATCAAGCTCTTGAATCAAACGGTTCATTCCTAAACTCTTAACAGGCTACTGTAGGGACATAGCCTACCCCAAAGCAATCTGTAAAATACACACTCAACGGTTATCTAACACGCTTGTCGTGGACATAAGAGAGAGAACAAAAGAAAAAGCCTGGTCTTATAGCTTGCGGTGCCCGACCCCTCTCGCAGTGATGTGGGGAGCAAGAAAATACCCTCCCTCTGACTAGAAACTCATTGCAGGTTTTGAAAATCACAGTTTTTCTTACTTTTAATCCTACCCTGTAATGTCACAGATCAATATTTTTAGGACCTTTATTATCTTTTTAACCACAAATAATAGAAACGTGCCATTTTCACATATGTCGACACTGGTATGGTGCTGGAGGTAATGAATATGAGTTTGAAAAGTGAAGGAATTGCCCTTTTAAGTTACCTTCTGTCTTACGTAACCATACGAAATGTAAAATATCATACTAATTTGAGTGTCCCTATATGTTACATCTAGTCTATGAGACCAGGCTGGCCTCTATGTCTCTCACTCCCGCCTCTCCCTCTATCTATCTCTATCCTTTCCTCTCTCCCTCTATCTCTCTATTCCTCCCTCCATCATATGATTGAGGGGGTGCAGCCTTGTAAGACTACAGAACTCTTGGAGAGAGGATAACCAAATCCCAGCCGGAGGTGCTTGACTAAATGACCGTGGGAAATGGTGTACTTTAGATGCTGCAGCAATATCAGGGACATGTGGGGAGCCTTGTACACTAAATCCCCCCTTTAACCCTATCTGGGTCTTCACCCCAAGTGCCATATCACTCCCAATCTGGAGTTCTGGCTCTCCTGAAAACCCCATTGCAGGCGCTAATCCCCAGCAGTGCTCCCTGCATGCTCTACCGCTCCTCCCCGCCCAGGGTGGGCTAAATAATTCAGGTAGCGTTGCTGCAGCCTGTCCAAATCTACAGAGGACTCTGAATCAAAATGTATTTGTATGTTTTTTCTCTACCTCTATCTCCTGTTATCCTCCTGTCTTTATCGTCTGTGGTAAAGAATGGCATTGAGAGGCTTCTGAATCTTGTTTGCAGTGGGAGGGAGGCATACTGAGAAGCATACTGAGAAGCAGCAGGGGGCCACATATGACACTTTCAAGCTAAGCATGTGTATCAATGTGGAGAATGAGAAAGAAAGCATCAGATATGTTTGATTCTTAAGACTGCGCCAAATGAGAAACGTTACTACTACCAGTAATGTGTCTATGTTGTGTTTGTGTTGGGCTCTCATTAAACCACTGTATTTTTCCACAAAGTTAGAGAAAAGAGGGGAAGGAGAGCGAAAGGAGAGAGTGATGGAGCCAGGTACCCTTGGGGGCCGTGCCAGACTGACTCATTTCTGCAAGATCGATCTAAATGGATCTGGTGTGTAAAATAGCCTCGGTCTGATGGGAGTTGGGAGGCACAAAGAGGAGAAGAAAAAAACATAAATACAGACAACATATCGTTATTGAGGCTGAAAACTAGGCTGACTGAGATGATCCTAACAGATGAAAGACACTGATCCGACTGAAATGCAAAGGCGTTGTCAGAGTCAATGCTGCGGCAGATGAAAACAGTGCCGTGAAAAATGATTTGCCCCCTTTAAAATGTTCTCTACTTTTGCACATTTTTCATACTGAATGTTATCAGATCTTCAACCAAAACCTAATATTAGATAAAGATAACCTGAGAGAACAGATAACGCAACAATAACATACTTATTTCAATTATTTCATAAACAAAGTTATGCAACACCCATTGCCCCTGTGTGAAAAMATTATTGCCCCCTTACACTGAATAACTGGTTGTGCCACCTTTAGCTGCAATGACTGCAACCAAACGCTTCCTGTAGTTGTTGATCAGTCTCTCACGTCGCTGTGGAGGAATTTTGGCCCACTCTTCCATGCAGAACTACTTTAACTCAGCAATATTTGTGGTTGGGTCCTGAAGCAGCAAAACATCCCCAAACCATCACACTACCACCACCATGCTTGACCATTCATATGAGGTTTTTACTATGGAATGTAGTGTCAGGTTCCCTTTATCTAATTTTAGGTTTTGGTTGAAGATCTGATAACATTAAATATCAAAAATATGCAAAAATAGAGAAAATCAGAAAGGGGGCAAATACTTTTTCACGGCTCTACATTACTGGTACTGACATAAACTGCTGGGCTTTTTAATATAATCTTTATTTAACTAGGCAAGTCAACAAATTGGTATTTACAATGACGGCCTACCCCGGCCAAACCCGGACAACGCAGGGCCAATTGTGCGCCTCCCTATGGGACTCCCAATCACGGCCGGATGTGATACAACCTGGATTCGAACCAGGGACTGTAGTTACACCTCTTGCACTGAGATGCAGTGCTGCTGTGCCACTCGAGAGCCAACTAGGCCTATCTGACCATATAGCTTACTGTATATAGTAGCTGCCTTGGTACATCACAGTTTGGTACAGTATCTGAACTCGGGTATAATCGCCTTGCTGTTAGGGAGAAAAAAAATCAACAATAGCATGTAGACTTCTCTGGAAACATGCTGAGCTATTATATTTACTTTTCTTTGCTCTTTAAACTAGCACTAAAAGTAAAGGGAGATGTTATTCAGGTCTTAGTGCAAGGCTATGAGTTCACATCTCAGTCACTCATCACACACATAGAACCACAGAAGAGTACAAGTACTCAAGAATAATGGCTTATTATAGAAATAACCAATTGGAAACATTGTTAATGGTTGACCAAGCGTGGCGAGTACAATATGAAGAGTGCTGGGTTCTCAGAAACGGGGGGATATAAAATACCTGATCTGTTTTTCTGATGTAAAGAGGGAACTAAATTGTTCTTAGTAACAAAGCATATTTACAGTAAATATTGTGTTTCTGATGTATTCATCAAATATTGATATAGGCAAATACCAGCAGAGGAATAAAGGGGGGTATGGCTGGCTTCTGGCAAGGGTTATTGCTAAGGGAATGAGTCATACAATTGCTTTGAACTGAGAACATGAATGGTCTGAAAAAGCTCTCTAAACATCAGAGCCACCCTATGTGCTGGGAATGAAACAGACAGACGCACATTCACGCCAAAGCCATTAGAGGCTGGCCAAAACATGAATGCAAGACTTCTCCTCACCTAGGCCTATTACTAATTACAGTCTCTCTCCTCTAGGATCTCCACCAGGCATGTATTGAGCTGTCCAACAGACCTGCTCTGGGCTGGCCTCCAAGGCTGTGGAGATCAGATGCTGTGCGATGCTGCCACAGCAACTGTTTTGGAAATGACACATTATTGCAAAGCCTCATAGGATAGGGACCCATCTGAAAATAGGTGTCCAGATCCATAAATGAATAATGAATAGCATGCAAGTATCAATAATTGGTTTTCTTACAAGATTAGGGCCACACAGAATGAGAGGTGTGATTGAGTAGCAGACGTGGCAAGGTCTGTGGGCACATTGTGAGTACCATCTCTTCCTGCATCCCACTTTAAAGCCTCCTCAGGRGGCCCTTAATGGAACAACAGCTGTGCCGGCACTATTTCTCATTTAGTTCACTTACTGTAGAGGCTGTTTCCTTATCAGCAGCTCAGAACAACACAAGGTTGCCCTTCCTGCGCTCCTCTCTTTCTCTAAGGCTCCCCTAAGGTGATTGTAAACTTTTTAAATCACAAATTTGATCAAATCCTCTAGAAATCTAATGCAGCGGTCTCTTTGAGGCAGCCCTCTGATCGCCCCAAACCAACAGCCCCAAACCAGCATGCACACAAGCACACACACAAATAAGCACACAAGCAATCATACACACACACATCCAAGAGGACACTCTAATATAAGTAGGTACAAGGAAATTATTCAAGCATTGAGTCTCAGTTTGATTATGTGTCAAACTGCTTGTCAGTCTTTCCCACACGTATTCCCCAGGTTGCATCAGTGATGCTACAATTTGCTCTCAATTTGCTCTCAATTGGGATTTAATTAATCATCACACATTGCTGACCTCACCGTCTCTTTAATCATTCGACTTTTAGCCATAGCGGAGGACCTGGAGGAAAGAGGTCAAAAGTTCTGCTGATTTATTACAAGGGGCATTGGGATGGCTGTATTATACTGTATGTCTGTAAAGTTTCCCGTTGTCAATTAGAATGCATGTCTGCATGACTAAGAGGCGAACAGAAGAAAAGATGAGAAATAGATAGTGGAGTTTGAAACTAGGACAGCAATTTTGGAAACAAATAGATAGGGAATGTAGGTGGGAAAATACACTGAGTGTACAAAACATTAGGAACACCTTCCTAATATTGAGTTGCACCCTCTTTTGCCCTCAGAACAGCCTTAATTCGTTGGGGCATGGAATCTACAAGGTGTCAAAAGTGTTCCACAGGGATACTGGCCCATGTTGACTCCAATGCATCCCACAGTTGTGTCAAGTTGGCTGGATGTTCTTTGTATGGTGGACCATTCTTGATACACACAGGAAACTGTCGAGCGTTAAAAACCCAGCAGTGTTGCAGTTCTTGACACACTCAAACCGATGCGGCTGGCACCTACTACCATACCCTGTTCAAAGGCTCTTAAATCTTTTGTCTAGCCCATTCACCTCTGAATGGCACACATACACAATACATGTCTCAATTGTCTTAAGGCTTAAAAATCCTTCTTTAACCTGGCTACTTCTCTTCCTCTACCCTGATTGAAGTGGATTTACAAGTGACATCAATAAGGGATCATAGCTTTCACCTGGATTCACCGGGTCAGTCTATATCATGGAAAGAGTAGGTGTTCCTAATGTTTTGTACATTCAGTGTGTATTGGGAAGATATAGATAAGGAGGATATATATGAATAGGGAGACAGAGATATAAAAGGGTGGGAAGAGTGAGTAGAGACAGAGAGAGATGCAGGAAGCAGGTTGAATAGTAGAGAACATGACATGACTAGTTTAGTCCTCCCACGAATGACATTTCCCTTTGACTGAGGAGCAGCTCAGTCCTGACTCTGTGAAAGGAAGTTATCCACATTTCAGAGACCATTCCCCTGGTTACATGACCCTTGCCTAGTGCTGAGCTATTAACCAAAATGTTAGTTATTTTTCGTTTTTTAAACAATTAGTTGGCCGAGGTCAGTTCAATTATTTGAATTCCATTTCATATCCGTGAGATGGATGCACAGTTTCCATAGAGATAAATCAGATCAAGCCTGAAATGTGCAATGTAGCAGGGAGTTGTAGTTTCCAACAGGCCAATATTCTACATAGTTTAGCGCAGAAAATGTGGTAAATAACTACAATAACAATAATCCATTGAGCGCCCACCTAGTTTTGAGGTCTGTGTGGAGCAGACACAGAGATCCCGTAACCAATTGTGCTATTGTGTATGTTTTTTTGCGTTATATGTAACTTATTTTGTACATAATGTTTCTGCCACTGTGTCAAGAGCTTCAAGATATCAGGAAAGCGATTACTCACCCCGTACTGGAGGAATAGTTTTTCTTCATCAAGTCGGATGGGAAGGATTTACTTCAGACGCCCGACAAAGTCCTCATCCCCGTCATTCACAGGAGAAAGAGATGGAGGAATCGAGGATGAAGGTCCGGGTGCCTTGTAAGGAGCCGTTGCCGAGAGGGTAATTTACCTTTACCATCGGTCCAATTAGCCAAAGTACAATCAATCGATAATAAAATAGATGAAATACGATCACGTATATCCTACCAACGGGACATTAAAAACGTTAATATCTTATGTTTCACGAATCGTGGCTAAACGATAACATGAATAACAAACAGATGGCTGGTTTTAAGCTTTTTCGGCAGGATAGAACAGCGGCCTCTGGTAAGACAAGGGGTGGTGGTCTATGTATATTTGTAAACAACAGCTGGTGCACAAACTCTAAGGAAGTCTCAAGGTTTTGCTCGCCTGAGGTAGAGTATCTCATGATAAGCTGTAGACCACACTATTTACCAAGAGAGTTTTCATCTGTGTTTTTCGTAGCTGTCTATATACAACCACAAACCGATACTGGCACTAAGAACGTACTCAATGAGCTGTATACGGCCATAAGCAAACAGGAAAATGCTCATCCAGAGGTGGCGCTCCAAGTGGTCGGGGACTTTAATGCAGACAAACTTAATGCAACCGCTGTGTCAGATTTYAAAAAAACTTTACGGAAAAATAAACCATGCAATAATCTGAGACGGAGCTCAGATGAATAGCCAAATCATGTTGGACTCAACAGAAACCAGAAAATACATGATAAATGTTTCCTTACCTTTGATGAATTCATCAGAATGCAGTCCTAGGAATCCCAGGTCCACAATAAATGCTTGATTTGTTCGTTAATGTCCATTATTTATGTCAAATTAGCTACTTTCAAAATGTTTACCAAACTCCCTAAGCGCGACCACTATAACGTGACGAAATGTCCAAACGTTCCGTTACAGTCAGTAGAAACATGTCAAACGATGTACTGAATCAATCTTTACAATGTTGTTAACATACATCTTGAATAACGTTCCAACCGGAGAATTACATCGACTTCAATTGAGAGATGGAACGGAGATGCCTATCACGTGAACGCGCAAGGTGAAAGCATGGTCGGCTAGTGGCAGTGGTGAATCATTTCTGTCTCCTTCAGCCCCCCTTCACATTAGATTCATCAGACAAAGTTTTATTGACTGTTGACATCTAGTGGAAGCCGTAGGAAGTGAAAACTCATCAATGGCTCGCTGTGATTTCTTTGAGAGCTTGGTTGAAAATTGGCACCCCCAGAAAAAATACAAACAGGAAGTGGAACTTCTCAGGTTTTTGCCCGCCATGTGAGTTCTGTTATACTCACAGATATAATTCAAACAGTTTTAGAAACTTCAGAGTGTTTTCTATCCAATATGAATAATACTATGCATATATTAGCAACTGGGAATGAGGAGCAGGCCATTTAATATGGGCACCTCTGTGCACCTTTCATCCAAGCTTCCTCAATACTGCCCCTGCAGCCATAAGAAGTTAAATAAGTTTTACCTAATTTCTACCAGCATGTTAAATGTGCAACCAGAGGGAAAAAAACTCTAGACCACCTTTACTCCACACACAGAGACGCGTACAAAGCTCTCCCTCGCCCTCCATTTGGCAAATCTGACCAGAATTCTATCCTCCTGATTCCTGCTTACAAGCAAAAACTAAAGCAGGAAGCATCAGTGACTCAGTCAAAAAGCAAGTGGTCAGAGGAAGCAGATGCTAAGCTACAGAACTGTTTTGCTAGCACAGACTGGAATATGTTCAGGGATTCTTCTGATGGCATTGAGGAGTGCACCACATCAATCACTGGCTTCATCAATTAGTGCATCGATGACGTCGTCCCCACAGTGACCGTACGTACATACCCCAACCAGAAGCCATGAATTACATGCAACATCCGCACTGGGCTAAAGGGTAGAGCTGCCGCTTTCAAGGAGAAGCTTATAAGAAATCCCGCTATGCCCTCCGACATACCATCAAACAGGCAAAGCGTCAATACAGGACTGAGATTGAATCGTACTACTCCGGCTCCGACGCTCGTCGGATGTGGCAGGGCTTGCAAACTATTACAGACTACTGTGGAAGGACCACCAGAGGGCAGGCTGGGCTCACGGATAGTAGCCCAACAAGGCATGGGAGACAAGGTAACCAGAGGCAATCAAGCACAGCTGACGGTACTAATGAGATATTCTCCTTCCCCTATAAGACAGAGTATGGAACCAGCAGACCAGGGGAAAATACTATCTCTGGAAGATGGCCACCGAGACAGAGGAGCTATCCATGAAGAACCACTAAGACGGTGACAATCCCGTGACTTTTGTTGTAGTTTAAAGATAATCGTATTGTGTTCCTGTTTGATCTGGAGAAGAAGATGTATGTTTTTTCCTTGGGAGATTTTCATTGATTATGTTGGAGTGTTTGTGGTGACCAAATGCCCTCAATAGAAAACTGTGTTCAATCCAGAAAAACCTATTCCTGACTCGTTTGTTCCACCTTTCCGCTTTAGAGTAACGCCCAATTACTTGGTCCGCTCACACTACAAAGGGAAACACAGCCTTGAGCTGCCCAGTGATACGAGCCTACCAGATGAGCTAACTTACTTCTATGCTCACTTCGAGGCAAGCAACACTGAAGCATTCATGAGAGCATCAGCTGTCCCGGATGACTGTGTTTTCACGCTCTCCRTAGCCGATGTGAGTAAGACCTTTAAACAGGTAACATTCACAAGGCCTCAGGGCCAGGATGTGTACTCCGAGCATGTGCTGACCAACTGGCAAGTGTCTCCACTGACATTTTCAACCTGTCCCTGACTGAGTCTGTAATACCAACATGTTTCAAGCAGACCACCATAGTCACTAAGGTAACCTGCCTAAATGACTACCGACTGTAGCCATGAAGTGCTTGAAAGGCTGGTCATGGCTCACATCAACACCATTATCCCAGAAACCCTAGAACCACTCCAATTTGCATACCACCCCAACAGATCCACAGATGATGCAATCTCTATTGCACTCCACACTGCCCTTACCCACCTGGACAAAAGGAACACCTATTTGAGAATGCTTTTCATTGAATACAGCTCAGCGTTCAACACCATAGTGCCCTCAAAGCTCATCACTAAGTTTAGGACCCTGGGACTAAACACCTCCGTCTGCACCTGGATCCTGCACTTCCTGACGGGCCGCCCCCAGGTAGTAAGGGTAGGTAACAACACATCCGCCACGCTGATCCTCAACACGGGGCCCCTCAGGGGTGGTGCTCAGTCCCCTCCTGTACTCCCTGTTCACTCATGACTGTATGGCCAGGCACGACTCCAACACCATCCTCAAGTGGTAGGCCTGATCATCAACAACGATGAGACAGCCTATAGGGAGGAGGTCAGAGACCTAGCCGTGTGGTGCCAGGACGACAACCTCTCCCTCAATGTGAACAAGACAAAGGAGCCCCCATTCTCATAGACGGGGCTGTAGTGGAACAGGTTGAGGGCTTCAAGTTCCTTGGTGTCCACATCACCAACAAACTAGAATGGTCCAAACACGCTAAGACAGTCATGAAGAGGGCATGACAAAGCCTATTCCCTCTCAGGAGACTGAAAAGATTTGGCATGGGTCCTTTAATCCTCAAAAGGTTCTCCAGCTGCACTATAGAGAGCATCCTGACTGGTTGCATCACTGCCTGGTATGGCAACTGCTCGGCCACCGACCGCAAGGCACTACAGAGGGTAGTGCGTACGGCCCAGTACATCACTGGGGCCAAGCCATCCAGGACCTCTATACCAGGCGGTGTTAGAGGAAGGCCCTAAAAATTGTCAAAGACTCCAGCCAGCCTAGTCATGGACTGTTCTCTCTGCTACGGCACGGCAAGCAGTACCGGAGTGCTAAGTCTAGGTCCAAAAGGCTTCTTTATTAACAGCTTCTACCCCCAAGYCATAAGACTTCTGAACAGCTAATCAAAGGGCTACCCAGACCCCTCTTTTACACTGCTGCTACTCTCTGTTTATTATCTATGCATAGTAACTTTAACTCTACCTACATTAACATATTACCTCAATTACAGTGCCTTGCAAAAGTATTCATCCCCCTTTGCGTTTTTCCTATTTTTTGCAATACAACCTGTAATTTAAATAGATTTGTATTTGTATTTCATGTAATGGACATACACAAAATAGTCCAAATTKGTGAATATTTTGCCTCTTCAAAGTGGTAGGCATGTTGTGTAAATCAAATGATACAAACCCCCCMAAAAATCTATTTTAATTCCAGGTCGTAAGGCAACAAAATAGGAAAAATGCCAATGGGGGTGAATACTTTCGCAAGCCATTGTGAGCAGTAACGGGTGGTCACTATCATCATGGGACTTTTATTAATTGTTTTATTGTGTTGTTACAGCATTCAACGTACATTATGCAAAGTGCATTTAATGAAGAAAAAAATATTTCAAAACCGAATTTCTAAAACCACMATTTTTTCATAATCGAACTGAAACCGATCCGTCCTCCAAAAGCACTAATCGTGAGCACTACCCTTGCCAAGTCTTTATTACAGTAGTGTGCTTTTGGACGGAAAGTCTATGCCATGATTTTATCCAGCTCCCACTGAGTGCGGCCCTCAATAACCAGTCGATTGCTGGTTACCCAGGAGAAAAGCAGAAACTGCCATTAAAAATAACCTTTCCCTTCATCTTAGACGATGACTCAGCCACAGTACGGTGAACCTGGCTTTACCCACTCTGTTTTTTTGTTCTTTTAATTTTTTTTCTCAAATTTTATGGTCTGAATGTTTTGCAACCTTCTCTGAACATTTGAAAAAAGCATTATGTCTTGATACTTGAGGTGCACATCAACATTTCTCCTCATTACTAGGATTTAAAAGTTCTGAGAGAGGTTGTTGGCTTGAGGAACCTGAAAGATTTTCTGAGTGCAATTWCAGAGAAAATTAAATATGTAAAGTAGCCTGAATTTATTTCCCATGACTTATATTACATGGCCAAATCTATGTGGACACCCCTTCAAATGAGTCGATTTGTCTATTTCACCACACCCATTGCTGACAGGTGAATAAAATCGAGCATACCGCCATGCAATCTCCATAGACAAACAATGGCATTAGAATGGCCCGTGATGAAGAGCTCAGTGACTTTCAACGTGGCAATGTCATAGGATGCCACCTTTCCAACAAGTCTGTTCGTCAAATTTCTGTCCTGCTCGAGCTGCCCGGACGCTTGTAAGTGCTGTTATTGTGAAGTGGAAACGYCTAGGAGCAACAACGACTCAGCCGCAAAGTGGTAGGCCACACAAGCTCACAGAACGGGACCAACGAATGCTTAAGCACTTAGCATGTAAAAATTGTTTTTCCTTGGTTGTAACACTCACTACCGAGTTCCAAACTGTCTATGGAAGCAATGTCAGCACAAGAGCTGTTCGTCCGGAGCTTCATGAAATGGGTTTCCATGGCCGAGCGGCCGCACACAAGCCTAAGATCACCATGCGCAATGCCAAGAATCGGCTGGAGTGGTGTAAAACTCACCGCCATTGGACTCTGGAGCGCTGAAAACTCTCTTTCTCGAGTGACGAATCATGCTTCACCATCTGGCAGTCCGACGGACGAATCTCGGTTTGGCAGTTGCCAGGAGAACGCTACCTGCCCCAATGCATAGTGCCAACTATAAGTTTGCTGGAGGACGAATAATAGTCTGTGGCTGTTTTTCATGGTTCGTGCTAGCATACAATGATATTCTAGACAATTCTGTACTTCCAACTTTGTGGAAACAGTTTGGGAAAGGCCCTTTGTTGTTTCAGAATGACAATTCCCCATGCACAAAATGAGGTCCATACAGGAATGGTTTGTTGAGATCGGTGTGGAAGAACTTGACTGGCCTGCACAGAGCCTTGCTCTCAACCCCATCGAACACCTTTGGGATGAATTGGAACGCAGACTGCATGAGAGCCCGACCTCACTAATTCTCTTGTGGCTGAATAGAAGAAAGTCCCTGTAACAATGTTCCAACATCTTGTGCAAGGGTGGGCAATTCCAGTCCTCGAGGGCCTGATTGGTGTCACAGTTCCAGCTCCAGCAAACACACCTGACTCCAATAATCACCTAATCATGATCTTCTGTTTAGAATGCAATTTGATTAATCAGCTGTGTTTGCTAGGGATGGAGAAAAAGTGTGACACCAATCAGGCCCTTGAAGACTGGAGTTTCCCACCCCTGATCTAGTGGGACGCCGCCCCAGAAGAGTGGAGACTGTTATAGCAGCAAAGGGGGTACCAACTCCTTGTTAATGCAGATGATTTTGGCCATGTAGTGTCGCTATACACTCGGATTGTCATAGTAGCCACCGTCAGCAAATCATACTTTTTTTCTATTGTGTTATTGACTGTACGCTTGTTTATTCCATGTGTAACTAGCTCTGCGTTGTTGTTTGTGTCGCACTGCTCTTCTTTATCTTGGCCAGGTCGCAGTTGTAAATGAGAACTTGTTCTCATTTAAAAAATACCAAAAATGGAAGGTACTTTGCAGCATGCAGATGTCAACACCCAACACCTCACCTAAACTAACCCGGAAGAGACAGCAGGCCAGCAGTGATTACAGTAGCAGAATAGCACTGGACTCTCCTATCAGTGACCACAGAGACACTGGGACTCTGGTGCTTGATTGGCATGTCTGCAGTCCTATCTTTCCGTCATTTCTCATCCCTTTAAAGGCTGAATTATTCAAACAAAAGAAATTGATTTCTTGATAGTTTAATCTCATATCAAAACCAAATCTCAGGCTCTGTCCATTCTTTAGGCAATTTTTGACAATCAAATATTCATGGAGGAATAAATGTTTGGAGATAATTTGGTTTCTGGCCAGATTAAGAAGACACATTGAAATTCAAATTAGGAGAATCAGGAAACGTTAAATTAACTATGACAATATGCAGGTCCAGAGTAATGAAAAACTGAAATAATTTAGTTTTTTACCATTTCATTCTATTCATGATCCCTTTTATCTTTGGACTCTTTTGAATCACAAAAACAACAGTTTTTCAGTCAAATTGGGCTTATTACGGTTAAATCATTATCTTCAAATGTGTTGTTTTGGTGTAAATTACTGGCTCTATCAATTCAGGGTACCCTGCTGATTGTTTGATATGATCACTGTGGCAACCAACACATGTGAGACCCAGCCCCACTCTTCCCTCTTCAAAATACAACAAGACCCCTGAAAACCTTTCAACTCACACAGATATAACATGCACACACCAATGCAAACACACACACACAAAGGAATTGCCTGGCCATTACCAAACAAAAGGAGATCAGAGAAGTCAATAGGGGATTTGCTTTTGAACAGATTGTGTGTCATTCGAACACATCTGAACCATGCTCTTAATTTCTACAGGGATGCAAGAAAATGATTAGACCTTAAGAGAAAATGAGCATGAGGGGGAGGGAGAGAAAGAGGAAGGGCAGCCTACCCCATCACAGGGAATGAATGAGTAAGAAGTACTCAAGAGACTGTGGTTTTGATTTCCAAGAGTGTACTGCTAATGTATTAATGAACTCTCCTGGTCTTCAATGAAAAGCAAATGTAGGGTAGGCCTCATCAATCGCTGATTGATTCAGGACATAGAGGGATAAAACACCAGAGATATTAGTGATACCGATAACCAGTGGTGTAAAGTACTTAAGTAAAATTACTCTAAAGTACTACTTAAGTAGMTTTTTGGGGTATCTGTACATTACTTTACAATTTAATGTTTTACTTCACTACATTCCTGAAGAAAATTCTGTACTTTTTACTCCATACATTTTCCCTGACACCCAAAAGTACTCGTTACATTTTGAATGCTTAGCAAGACAGAAAATAGTCAAATTCGCACACTAATCAAGGGAACATCCCTGGTCATCCCTCTGATCTGGCRGGGTCACTAAACACAAATGCTTTGCTTTTAAATGATGTTGGAGTGTCACCCTGGCTATTGTGCCGTCTGGTTTGCTTAATATATGGAATTTTTTATTATTCATACTTTTACTTTTGATACTTAAGTATATTTAAATCAAATACTTTTAAACTTTTAATCAAGTAGTATTTTACTGGGTTAACTTTTACTCAAGTATGAGTATTGAGTACTTTTTCCAYCACTACCGATAACATCAGTACTCGAATTAACAGAGAACCATTGTGCAATTATATGAAATCGCTGTTTGCGTTTCACATCTTTTCCCTCCTCGTTGTGCATGATGACGTTGGAACATTGCATCTGAAAGTAGAGCACCATTCCAGCTAGGCTGAAGCTCAATGCAAAGACCTAATGAGATGTAATTTAATTAACAGAGAGTGTTCTCTCCTTGGGACTGAAGGCATGACATAAGGCCTTCAATAATGAAAAATGCTGTGCTCGGTGTGAGGCTAGACATGCAATAGCTATGGGATCATGACATGCATTAGAGAAAAAAGGTTGTTTCTCCCATGTGTTGTCTCCAGGGTCAGCATAACATACTATAGTAAAATATAAATACACACACACACACACACACACTGAGTGTACAAAACATTAGGAACACCTGCTCTTTCCACGAAAGACTCCAGCCACTGTAGTCATAGAGTTCTCACTGCTACTGCACGGCAAGCGGTACCGGAGCGCCAAGTCTAGGTCCAAGAGGCTTCTAAACAGCTTCTACCCCCAAGCCTTAAGACCCCCCCCTCCCCTCTTTTACACCGCTGCTACTCTCTGTTGTTATCATCTATGCATAGTCACTTTAATAACTCTACCTACATGTACATATTACCTCAATTACCTCGACTAACCGGTGCCCCCGCACAGTATATAGTCTTGCTATTGTTATTTTATTGCTGCTCTTTAATTACTTGTTACTTTTATTTCTTATTTGATTTCATTTAGACTGTCCAGGTGAATCCAGGTGAAATCCCTTATTGATGTCACCTGTTAAATCCACTTCAATCAGTGTAGATTAAGGGGAGAAGACAGGTTAAAGAAGGAACGTTAAGCCTTGAGACATGGATTGTGTACTGTATGTGTGCCATTCAGAGGGTGAATAGGCTAGACAAATGATTGAAGTGCCTTTGAACAGGGTATGGTAGTAGGTGCTAGGCACACCGGTTCAGTGTGTCAAGAACTGCAACACTGCTGGGTTTTTCACACTCAACAGTTTCCAATATGTATAAAGAATGGTCCTCCACCCAAAGGACATCCAGCCAACTTGGAGTCAACATAACAATTGAGTCAACATAGGCCAGCGTCCTTGTGGAAAGCTTGAAACCTTGTAGAGTTCACACCCCAATTAATTGCGGCTTTTCTGAGGGCAAAAGGGGGTGCAACTTAATATTAGGAAGGTGTTCTTAAGGATTTGTACACTCAATGTGTGTATTTATACATATATACATAGTGTTTTTTTTATGCACTGCAAAAACAGCATTTGGGCTGTACATGATATGAATGCATGAGACATGCAACCATTCGGCAGGTTACAGGTTATTTACCTTTATTTAACTAGGCAAGTCAGTTAAGAACAAATTATTATTTACAATGACGGCCTACACTGGCCAAACCCGGACAACGATGGGCCAATTATGCGCCGCCCTATGGGACTCCCAATCACAGCCGGTTGTGATACAACCTGGATTCAAAACATGGTGYCTGTAGTGATGCTTCTAGCACTATAACGATGTGCGCTGAGAGTCGGGAAGCAAGTTCAGGGAGTGAGTGAGTGTTTTAATAAAATAAAATAAACAGAATACAAAACAAGAACCTCAAACAACGCACAGAGGAGAAACAATGACATCTGGGGAAGGAACCAAAGTAAGTGACATATATAGGGCAGGTAATTAAGGAAGTGATGGAGTCCAGGTGAGTCTGACGACACGCAGGTGCTCATAATGATGTTGACAGGTGTGCACCATAACGAGCAGCCTAGTGACCAAGAGGCCAGAGAGGGAGCACATGTGACAAGCACTGAAATACAGTGCCTTAGACCGCTGCGCCACTTGGGCCACTCATTCCATTGCTCAAAGAGCTGTGCTTTAAACCTACCCACATAAAAGAAGCTGCATCATTCCTGGGTATATAACTGTTAAATTCCACAGTACAAATGTTTGGTTCACTACACAACACAGGAGCAATTGCAAGGGCATGCTATCAATAAAAATTTGGTTATTATTGTCTCTCTATTTGTTACGTTCCCCAGTTTCTGTGTTGTTGTAGGTTTGTATGTGTGTGTATTTCAGGAAATGGCTTCCTGGATTCCTGAGGCAGCGGACTGGTCGGCCCATCGCTGATTGGAGCTCTGACCCCTCCCTCTCGTCAGGGKATACAGCTGTCTCTTCATTACCAACTCCTTCTCCAGCTTGATAAAAGCCAGTGTTCCTTTGTTAGGGAGGATAGTTTTCTTTTTATGTTCTGTGTTGGTTAGTGAAGGTTTTGTTGATATTGTTTTGTAGACTCCTTCAGKGGTATGTGTATGACAATAGGACTTAGTGTTTTTGGTTATTGAACATTTTCACTTATTGTAAAGTATTGGTAAATAATTATGTTTTGTTTGTTCCCAGGGGGGGAAGGGGAACACACCTTGGGAGTTTTTAGGCAAGAGGCCTGCGGGCATACATAACCCCTAGTATTTAATCTGTCTATGCACACTAGGTAAGACCTGGGCGGACCACCCCCTGTATTTTGGTTAGCGCGCCAGGTGGTGCTTAAAGTTAGGTGAGAAGGTAGGAGAGGGGACTCTAACTTTTACTGTCTTTGCTTTGGTTCCTTCCAGACCCTTTTCCCCCACTTTAYAGTGTTTAGGAAAAATAAATTCCCTGTAAATGGTATTTTTCTCTGCCTCTGTTGTCCTTCCCTGCACCTACGATCACATATGTTTTTTTGCTCCACGGGGAGTTGATGTAGCGGGGTGTTGCGTTCACTCCTCGAAGAGGTGTMCGTAACACACATTGCATGTCAACCAAACAATAGTATCACAGAAGGTTGGAGGCACCTTAATTACGGAATAGAATGGTTTCCATGTGTTCCACCCCTTTGCTATGAAGCCCCTAAATAAGATCTGGTGCAACCAATTACCTTCACGGAAGATTGGCCAGAAAAAAAAAACTTTCGGCAATCAAGGAAAATGTTACGTCTGGCGCAAACCCAACACCTCTCATCACCCAGAGAATACCATCCCCATACCATCATGCTGTGGGGATGTTTTTCATCAGCAGGGACTGGGAAACTGGTCAGATTTGAAGGAATGATGGATGCCGCTAAATACAGGGAAATTCTTGAGGGAAACCTGTTTCAGTCTTCCAGAGATTTGAGACTGGGACGGAGGTTCACTTTCCAGCAGGACAATGACCCTAAGCATACTGCTATGCTTAGGGTCATACACTTAATACACTTAATACACTTGAGTGTTATTAGACATTTAAATGTCTTGGAATGGCCTAATCAAAGCCCAGACCTCAATCCAATCGAGAATCTGTCGTATGACTTAAAGATTGCAGGACACCAGCGGAACCCATCCAACTTGAAGGAACTGAAGCAGTTTTGCCTTGAAGAATGGGCAAAAATCCCAGTGGCTAGATGTGCCAAGCTTATAGCGACATCCCCTAAGAGACTTGCAGCTGTAATTGCTGCAAAAAGGTGGCTCTACAAAGTATTGACTTTGGGGGGGTGAATAGTTATGCACGCTCAAGTTTTCTGTTTTCTTGTCTTATTTCTTGTTAGTTGCACAATAAAAAATATTTTGCATCTTCAAAGGAGTAGGCATGTTGTCTWAATCAAGTGATACAATCCCCCCCAAAAAATCMATTTTAATTCCAGGTTGTAGGGCAACAAAATAGGAAAAATGGTAAGGAGGGTGAATACTGTACTTTCACAAGCCACTGTAGRTATACAGCTAGCCCCTTGGACAACATTGTCACGTCCATTTGTATTGAGGAAAATATAAACTCAGCAAAACAAGAAACGTCCTCTCACTATCAACTGAGTTCATTTTCAGCTAACTTAACGTGTGTACAAAAATATTTGCATGAACATAACAAGATTCAATAACGTATATAGACTATCTTTTTTTCTATTGTGTTATTTACTGTACACTTGTTTATTCCATGTGTAACTCTGTGTTGTTCTTTGTGTCGCACTGCTTTGCTTTATTTTGGCCAGGTTGCAGTAAAATTGAGAACTTGTTCTGAAATGGTGAAATGAAAAAATATATATAAAATAAAAAACAACTGAGACATAAACTGAACAAGTTCCACAAATGTGACTAACAGAAATGGAATAATGTGTCCCTGAACAAAGGGGTGGTCAAAATCAAAAGTAACAGTCAGTATCTGGTGTGGCCACCAGCTGCATTAAGTACTGCAGTGCATCTCCTCCTCATGGACTGCACCAGATTTGCCAGTTCATGCTGTGAGATGTTACCCCACTCTTCCACCAAGGCACGTGCAAGGTCCAGGACATTTCTGAGGGGAATGTTCCTAGCCCTCACCCTCCGATCCAACAGGTCCCAGACGTGCTCAATGGGATTGAGATCCGGGCTCT
Organism: Salvelinus sp. IW2-2015; assembly: GCF_002910315.2. Lineage (NCBI taxonomy): Eukaryota > Metazoa > Chordata > Actinopteri > Salmoniformes > Salmonidae > Salvelinus > Salvelinus sp. IW2-2015. Next base: position 24,942,787 of record NC_036844.1, read on the forward strand.
TCGCTGGCCATGGCAGAACACTGACATTCCTGTCTTGCAGGAAATCACACACAGAACGAGCAGTATGGCTGGTGGCATTGTCATGTTGGAGGGTCATGTCAGGATGAGCCTGCAGGAAGGGTACCACATGAGGGAAGAGGATGTCTTCCCTGTAACGCGCAGCGTTGAGATTGCCTGYAATGACAGCAAGCTCAGTCCGATGATTCTGTGACACATCGCTCCAGACCATGACGGACCCTCCACCTCCAAATCGATCCYGCTCCAGAGTAAAGGACTCGGTGTAACGCTCATTCCTTCGACAATAAACGTGAATCCGACCATCACCCCTGGTGAGACAACCGCGACTTGTCAGTGAAGASCACTTTTTGCCAGTCCTGTCTGTTTCAGCGACGGTGGGATTGTGTCCATTGGAGACATTGTTGCCGGTGATGTCTGGTGAGGACCTGCCTTACAACAGGCCTACAAGCCCTCAGTCCTGCCTCTCTCAGCTCTCTCTTCACGCAGATGAGCAGGGACCCTTGGCATCTTTCTTTTGGTGTTTTCAGCAAAGGACTGCTGGTCTCATGGTAATTGACCGTTAACATGTTTAGCATCTCCAGGCCTCCATGATGTACACATTTGGAACATCTGCATTTTAAAAAGTCAAATAAATCAATTTAATATACATCATCAYAATAAATCCATKATTTCTTTTAGTCAGGTCTTAAGAAACATGATATGAGTTGGCATGTTATCTGGCTATGCCCAATGCCATAGGCTGTAGGCTTGTTCATTTAGCTGACAAGATATGCTTATAAGTCCCATGCCATTATTTTATTTTATATGGTTTAATAGTAAGAAGAATATAATTGAACGTTGCTGAAAAAAAATAGAAAATATATTTTTCCCGTTACAGAGCAAGAGCGCATATGAAGTAGCTATGTTGAGCATATAAGTGATCATTTGAAACAGGTCCTACATGCTAGATTTTGAGTTATCTGACAACTTTAGTTATGAATAATACAAACCTTATGTCTTAGAAATCGAAACATATATGGGCTGCATGGTGCAACTATAGGCTATTGATGATTTGAGAAAGTTGAAAAAGAAAAGCTTGCCTCCGGCTGCACAGTTGTTCTCTCATCAAGTGATCATATTTTCACCCATCAGACTATTCTCAATTTGTCACGATCGTCGTCAGGGTGGAAATGACCGGACCAAGGTGCAGCGTGGTAAGCGTACATTTCTCTTTTTATTTGTAAATGTCGCCAACAAACCAAGAAACAACAGAAACGAACGTGAAGCTGACTAGGGCTATACAGGCCACTAACACAGACAACTACCCACAACTAAGGTGGAAAAACAGGCTGCCTAAGTATGATTCACAATCAGAGACAACGATAGACAGCTGTCCCTGATTGAGAACCATACCCGGCCAAAACATAGAAACAGAAAATACCCTAGTCACACCCTGGCCTAACCAAAATAGAGAATAAAAGCCTSTCTATGGCCAGGGCATGACACAATTTAATGTTGTCTTCACTAATATGTCAAATTTGTTTCGATTTAGAATGGCCCATTTTCAAATGGGCAAGAACAGGGGCAGGGGAAAAAAGACATATCATCTATATGCACTCGAAAAGTGAATGGAGGCAGCTTTCCAACCTGTCCGGTTTTTAATGATTCCTGTCAGGCTACTGTGGTTTTAGASTGGAGCATGTGCTTAATATGAGCARCTGATAAATAAATATAACAACACTTATTTCACTCCACGCATCAACCACTCTTTGAGGAGCATGCTCGCGCTGCGCGACAGGTGATATTACGTCCAAACTCTGTATGCCATGGGCTCTCCAACCCTGTTCCTGCAKCTACCCAGTGCTTAATTTGGGAAACCAAGTGAAATATGTTCGGGAACTTCGATATTAACATGTTTTCACAGTTAAACATATTTCACTAAACTGTTGACAGCCCCTCTACACACTTGAGAAAGGAATAAAGTAGAGGAGGAGATGAAAGTGCATGGTGGTGAGATTTTGTATTTAGCTAAAGGTAATGTGTCACCCAATTAATTGTTAAAATATAAAAATCCCCTATTACTAGGCTATTCAAAATCAAATAAAAATTCACTTTAAGTATAGGCTAACTGTAAGCCGCCCGGCACAATCAATGAACGAACAACATCATCTAGGGATATACTTCTGTCCCAGACTCATTGACAGACATTTTGGAGCGTAGCRTAAGGTAACCAGTACATCCAGTATGCATAATAATAATGTCCACACTCAAAGGCAATTCATTGAGTTTGTTTCCACCGCGTGCACAATTATTAGGACAATTGTATTCCTCAGTATTCATTTTGTTGTAGAACAAACACAATACTCTCAGTCAATCCAAAATGTATTGAACCTCAAACCTGAATGTTTAACAAAGGAAAAGTGAGTTTTGTCTTTCTCAGGGGAATATATGTGTGCACAATTATTTGGCAACTATTAGTGTGCAGAATTATTAGGCAACTAAATTGCAAATATAATTTCTCCACAACTCACTTGTTCATTCAACATTTTTTGAGTAAGTGTAACAAATAACACAAAATTACAATTCACAAAAAAATGTGTCCTTTCAAAAATATTCAGTGACCAATATAGCCACCCTTCTTTTCAATAACTGCYATGAGCGTTCCATCCATGGAGTCCGTCAGTTTCTTGATCTGTTCACAATCAACTTTCGCTGGAGAAGCAACCACAGCCTCCGAAATGTTGTTCAAAGAGGTGTATTGTCTTCTCTCACTGTAAATCTCACTTTTGAGAAGGGCCCACAAGTTCTCAATAGCATTTAAGTTGGGTGAGGAAAGGGGGCCAGGTCATTATTCGGGCATCTTTGAGGCCCTTGCTGGCTAGCCAAGCAGTGGAGTACTTGGATGCATGTGATGGAGAATTGTCCTGCATAAAGATCATGGCCTTCCTGAATGCTGAGGACTTCTTCCTGTACCACTGCTTGAAGAAAGTATCTTCCAGAAACTGGCAGTAGGTTTGGGAGTTGAGTTTCAGTCCATCTTCAACCTGAAAAGGTCCAACTACCTCATCCTTAATGATAGCAGCCCATACCAGTACCCCTCCTCCACTCTGCTGGTGCTTGACTCGAAGTGGTGCCCTGTGTCCATTACTGATCCAGCCACGGGCCCAYCCATCTGGTCCATCAAAAGTGACTCTCATTTCATGTGTCCATAAAACCTTTGAAAAATCATCAGGTATTTCTTTGCCCAATCTTGACGCTTCAACTTGTGAATCTTATTCAGTGGTGGTCGTGTTTCAGCCTTCTTGACCTTGGCCATGTCTCTGAGCACTTGACACCTTGTACWTCTGGACACTCCAGGTAGGTTGCAGTTCTGGAATATGGTGGCACTGGAGGATAATAGGTTCCTGGTAGCTTGACGTTTAATTCTTCTCAAGTCTTTTGCAGTTAATTTGCGCCTTTTCTTCTCCATGAGCTTTTTGCGCCCAAGTTGACTATTCGTAAMAACATATTTGATTGTCCGGTGGTCACGCCTCAATAGTTTAGCATCCGTCTGAAAGGCATTTTACAATTTTTGACTTTCCAGTGTCAGTTAAATCTCTTGTTTGGCCAATTTTACCTGAGGTAATGAAGCTACCAAATAATTATGCACACCTTGATAGGTGTTATTCACTTTCGCCACACTCTCCCTCATTACACAAATACATATYACCTGAAAATGATTAAATCCAATAAGCATTCAAGTTTATATGGTTTGGAGTTGGAAAATGTGCATAGAAATAATGATAAGATCAGAATACTSACTTGCCTAAAAAAWWTTCACGCAGTGTAATTTTGGAGTATAGGCTAGACCAATTATGTACCAACGACATTTAAATCAGTTTAGTTTTATGTTGTTCTGCCATGCGTAATATGCGGTAGGCTATGTATTGTATAACGCCACAATCATCATTTTAATTCAGTTTGTTTTCAGACTTGGGATCATAAGCCTATGCATATGCATAAGCTCTAATATGGGTATGGGTGTTTTGAATTCATCATCACCTTAGAAAGTGCTGGCCATTTCGTTGTGTTAGGCTTTAAAACAACATCCACAATAACCATATTTTACATTCAGTTTCAACCTGCTGTTGAACTTCATTTATTWAAAAAATGTAGGGGGTAGATCAGCTTTAATATTGCAGATAGATTGTGGCTTCTATCAGTGTAATTGTCTGCATCATTTCCAATCCCCCATATATTTTTGGGTGAATATATTATTTAAAATACACTACTCARAAAAATAAAGGGAACACTAAAATAACACATCCTAGATCTGAATGAATGAAATATTCTTATTAAATACTTTTTTCTTTACATAGTGGAATGTGCTGACAACAAAATCACACAAAAACTATCAATGGAAATCAAATTTATCAACCCATGGAGGTCTGGATTTGGAGTCACACTCAAAATTAAAGTGGAAAACCACACTACAGGTGAATCCACTTTGATGTAATGTCTATAAAACAAGTCAAAAGAGGTACGTAGGTGTGTGTTGGCCTCCACGTGCCTGTATGACCTCCCTACAACGCTGGGCATGCTCCTGATGAGGTGGCGGATGGTCTCCTGAGGATCTCCTCCCAGACCTGGACTAAAGCATCCGCCAACTCCTGGACAGTCTGTGGTGCAACGTGGCGTTGGGTGATGGAGCGAGACATGATGTCAGATGTGCTCAATTGGATTCAGGTCTGGGGAACGGCGGGGGCAGTCCATAGCATCAATGCCTTCCTCTTGCAGGAACTGCTGACACACTCCAGCCACATGGATCTAGCATTGTCTTGCATTAGGAGGAACCCAGGGCCAACCGCACCAGCATATGGTCTCACAAGGGGTCTGAGGATCTCATCTCGCAGTCAGGCTACCTCTGGCGAGCACATGGAGGGCTGTGCGGCCCACAAAGAAATGCACCCCACCATGACTGACCACCGCCAACCGGTCATCTGGAGGATGTTGCAGGCAGCAGAACGTTCTCCACGGCGTCTCCAGACTCTGTCACGTCTGTCCACATGTGCTCATGTGCTCATTGTGAACCTGCTTTCATCTGTGAAGAGCACAGGGCGCCAGTGGCGATTTGCCAATCTTGGTGTTCTTTGGCGAATGCCAACGTCCTGCACGGTGTTGGGCTGTAAGCACAAACCCCACCTGTGGACGTTGGGCCCTCATACCACCTCATGGAGTCTGTTTCTGACCGTTTGAGCAGAACATGCACATTTGTGGTCTGCTGGAGGTCATTTTGCAGGGCTCTGGCAGTGCTCCTCCCGTCAAGGCGGAGGTAAGGTCCTGCTGCTGGGTTGTTGCCCTCCTATGGCCTCCTCCACGTCTCCTGATTGTACTGGCCTGTCTTCGGTAGCCTCCATGCTCTGGACACTACGCTGACAGACACAGCAAACCTTTCTGCCACAGCTCGCATTGATGTGCCATCCTTGGATGAGCTGCACTACCTAAGCCACTTGTGTGGGTTGTAGACTCCGCTCATGCTACCCATAGAGTGAGAGGCACCGCCAGCATTCAAAAGTGACCAAAACATCAGCCAGAAGCATAGAACTGAGAAGTGGTCTGTGGTCACCACCTCGCGAATCACTCCTTTATTGGGGTGTCTGGCTAATTGCCTATAATTTCCACCTTTTGTCTATTCCATTGCACAACAGCATGTGAAATTTATTGTCAATCAGTGTTGCTTCCTAGTGGACAGTTTGATTTCACAGAAGTGTATTGACTTGGAGTTACATTGTGTTGTTTAGTGTTCCCTTTATTTTTTTGAGCAGTGTATATATATATACACAGTTGAAGTCAGAAGTTACATACACCTTAGACAAATACATTTAAACTCAGTTTTTCACAGTTCCTGACATTTAATCCCAGTAACAATTCCCTGTTTTAGGTCAGTTATGAACACCACTTTATTTTAAGAATGTGAAATGTCAGAATAATAGTTGAGAGAATGATTTCTTTCAGCTTTAATTTCTTTCATCACATTCTCAGTGGGTCAGAAGTTACATACACTCAATTAGTATTTGGCAGCATTCGCTTAAATGGTTTAACTTGGGTCAAATGTTTGGGTAGCTTCCACAAGCTTCCACAATAAGTTGGGTAATTTTGGCCTTTTCCTCCTGACAGAGCTGGTGTAACTGGAGTCAGGTTTGTAGACCTCCTTGCTCGCACACGCTGTTTCAGTTCTGCTCACAATTTTCTATGGGACTGAGGTCAGGGCTTTGTGATGGCCACTCCAATCCTTGACTTTGTTGTCCTTAAGCCATTTTGCCACAACTTTGGAAGTATGCTTGGGGTCATGGTCCATTTGGAAGACCCATTTGCGACCAAGTTGTAACTTCCTGACTGATGTCTTGAGATGTTGCTTCAATATATCCACTAATTTTCCATCCTCATGAAGCCATCTATTTTGTGAAGTGCACCAGTCCCTCCTGCAGTCAAAGCACCCGATGCTGCCACCCCGTGCATCATGGTTGGATGGTGTTCTTCGGCTTGCAAGCGTCCCCTTTTTCCTCCAAACATAATGATGGTCATCATGGCCAAACAATTCTATTTTTATTTCATCAGACCAGAGGACAATTCTCCAAAAACTATGATATTTGTCCACATGTGCAGTTGCAAACCATAGTCTGGCTTTTTATGACAGTTTTGGAGCAGTGGCTTCTTCCTTGCTGAGCGGCCTTTCAGGTTATGTCATATAGGACTTGTTTTACTGTGGATATAGATACTTTTGTACCTGTTTCCTCCAGCATCTTCACAAGGTCCTTTGCTGTTGTTCTTGGTTTGATTTGCACTTTTCGCACCAAAGAACATTCATCTCCAGGAGACAGAACCCGCTCTCTTCCTGAGCGGTATGATGGTTGCGTGGTCCCATGGTGTTTATACGTACTATTGTTTGTACAAATGAACGTGGTACCTTCAGGCATTTGGAAATTGTCCCAAGGATGAACCAGCATGTGGAGGTCTACAAATTTTTTTCTGAGGTTTTGGCTGATTTTTTGATTTTCCATGCTCCCATTTGAAGGTATGCCTTGAAATACCTCCACAGGTACACTACAATTGACTCAAATTATGTAAATTAGCCTATCAGAAGCTTCTAAAGCCATGACATAATTTTCTGGAATTTTCCAAGCTGTTTAAAGGCACAGTCAACTTAGTGTATGTAAACTTCTGACCCACTGGAATTGTGATACAGTGAATTATGTTAAATAATCTGCCTGTAAACTATTGTTGGAAAAATTACTTTGTCATGCACAAAGTAGATGTCAACGACCTTGCCAAAACTATAGTTTGTTAACAAGAAATTTGTGAGTGGTTGAAAAGAGTTTTAATGACTCCAACCTAAGTGTAGTAATCCGACTTCAACTGTATATCCTACAGGAATAGGATCAGCAGGATATCCCACAGGGTTTTTGGGATACTCTCCTGTAGGACAATACCAGATCCTGTAGGAATCAAAGAATCACATAGGATTTTTTCGTGAAGGACTACCTACAGGAATTGTCAACACCAAAATGGCCCCGGAATCTGTGGGATATCCTGTAGGTAAGATTTCTGCAGGTATTTCTACAAAATTAAGGGCACTTTTCCTGCAAGAAAACCTGGGTGATCCCTTCCTCATCTTCAGAGAATTTCATGTAGGACTATCCACATTCTTTAAAAAGAATGTTCAGAAAGCACAAGATATCAGATTGAATGGCAATTTTAATATTCAATGAAGCAACAGTGGATGTGTTTGATTGTCTATTTCACAGCACTGAATAAAATATGATTACTAGGCATAGAAAATATGAGATTGAATAATTTGGTAAAAGCATATTTTGTAACAAGCAAGAGTAATGTTGACTTCACATTGTAACGACTCTAATTCCTCCTCCCTCCTCGTACGAGGAGAGGAGGAGGGATCTGAAGACCAATGTGCAGCGAGTATGATGACATAACTGATATTTATTGAATTACGAAACGACACGAAACACTTGAAATTACAAAATAACAAACACGCACGTAGCCAGACCTGAACATGGAACTTACATACAACATGAAGAACGCACACACAGGTACACGACTACAAACAAGCTACAGTCCCGTGTGGCACGAACATACATACAGACAAGGAGACAACCCCACAACGAACACTGTGAAACAACCTACTAAATATGAACTCTCAATTAGAGGAACGCCAAACCTGCCCTCTATTGAGAGCATAAGGCAACCTTAAACCAACATAGAAACAGACAACATGAATGCCACCCAAACTCACGTCCTGACCAACTAACACATACAACAAACAGAAATGGATACAACGTGACACACATGAACAGTTTATAGTATATGCATTGGTGTAAGGGAAACGGATGTGTAACGGCTGTTTTCTCTCTTCTTCTGAAGAGGGGTGTAGGGATCGGACCAAAACGCAGCGTGTTGTGAAAGACTTATGAATTTATTCATCGCAAGACGAACAACAAATACACTTGAGAAATTACAAAAAACTACGTAGACCGACCTGAATATGAGACTTACATATAAACGAAGAACGCTACGAACAGGAACAGACTAGACAAAACGAAACAGTCCCGTGTGGTAACAAACACTGACATCGGAAGACAATCACGCAAAACAAACGGTGTGAACAGCCTACCTTAATATGGTTTCAATCAGAGGAAACGTCAAACACCTGCCCTTAATTGAGAACCATATCAGGCAACACATTGAACCCAACATAGAAACACATAACATAGACTACCCAACCCCAGCTCACGCCCTGACCATACTAAACACATACAAAAACAATGGAAAACAGGTCAGGAACGTGACAGGATGTCTGCTATGGTAAACTTGCGTGTTTGATTTACAGTTTTTCAATGCTTACACACGTTTTCAAACCTGTCTCCTTTTTTTCAAAACTCTACACACAATTCCCAAAACTGCACACACAAAATGCAAAAATGCTCACATCTCCACTGAAAATGTACACTATATTCAAAATGCCATAAACACATTAGAATGAAGCATTTTGCATCAAATGGCAAACACTGCTTTCATAATAGTTTCATTTTTGGACTATACCAATGTACACTGTTGTCTAATATCTAAAGCTCTTTGGTCTTCTCATAGGCTTATATCTACATTTCAATACAATGTTCTACAGTGAAAGTAATCTGCTGAGAGTGGTACAACTACACTGTAAATCACCAATGCAATGTAGAAACAGAAAATATTTATTAGGCCAAACATTACTGTTGTATACAGTAGCATACAACAAAACCATAAACATATGTAAACCAAGTATATTCTTAGAATACATTAAAGAACACAAATTGTGTGTGTGGAGAGCAGTCCAGGAATTGGGGGGGGGCAGTCACCAGGCTAAGCTACGCTTCATCTCTTCTCCGCCTGGTCTGCCACAAACTCTCGTCCACATCACAAGATACGTTTTCTCTTGCCAAACATCGAGGGAAGTATCTGCTACATGGCGTATCCAACCCTGGACAGAGGCAACCTCTATGTCCCATATGCGTCTCCATTCTGGAGAAGTGGCATGCGGGCATCGGTTGGCGATCATGACACTTTCCAGCGCCAGGCTTAAAGAATTCCTCATATGGATTTAGAAAAGGTGAAGATGGGGTAGGTACAAATCTACAAATTGGTGGATGGGTGGAAACCAGTTTGGACCAAGAAGCGCCCGGTGAAAACTACCATGTCCCATAAAACCACAATATTCTAGCAGGCTCCTGATCTGGATCAGGGACAAGTCATTGTGGTAAATTGCATCCAGAAAAGTGAGCATATAGCCGTGTTGTACGGAACTCAGATGTGGCATTGTGATGGCGAGGACCCCGTTTTGGAGTGATGGCAGGACTGTCACGTTCTGACCTGTTTTTTTTGTCTTGTATTTATTTAGTTTCAGGGCGTGAGTTGGGTGGTTGTCTATGGTTATTTTCTATGTTGGGATTTTGTGTTCTCGGCCTGGATGATTCTCAATCAGAGGCAGTGTCAACGTTGTCCTGATGAGAATCATACTTATGGCAGCCTGTATTCACGTTGTGTTTTTGTGGGTGTTTGTTTCGTGTTTGTGTTTTTCACACACGGTACTTGGCGTATATGTTTCTGCACTTCGTTATTTTGTTTCTGTTATTCAAGTGTTCAGTTTGTTAACTTAAATCAGTTATGACACATAACCATCCGCGTATTGGTCCGTATCCCTTTACTCAAGCCTTCCCCTCTTCCGGAGGAAGGAATATGACGACAACCGTTTACAGAGCACACATGTTTATATTACCCCCACGCTGGTCCAGGACATTGGTATGCCGTCTGCCTATTACAATTTCTTCCGGTGGTGCCTGGATTTTGGTGGTGTTGAAGCAACCTCACCATAGATAAATCCAGATGCTAACTTACATGGCCATCCAGCTCCAATACTCTCTGACAGACAAAAAGGATATCAGATGAGTAAGATACAGATGTCTTAAGTCTGGAAGTAGTGTTGCATACATGCCTTAGAAGTCATGTGCGCATATTCTAGACTCTTAGAGTTTCTTCTTCAAATGAGCACCTTGTAAAGTTGTTTCATCGTCACTTCGTGCGTTGGGATGCGTTGTATGTCGCAGGCTTACAGCATTGGATGCTTGTTCAAGTATGGTGTCATTATCAGATATGCTCTCTTAATCTCTCGAATCCTAATTGCATTGTTGGCTAAACCATAGTTTATAACTGCAGTTTTTACATCTGAAAAGGTCCTCGTCCTCCATGAGTTTTGCCTTTCACTCTGTACAGAATTCAAACACAGTATGTGTTCAGCAGATAGAACTGTAAAACAATGTTACAAAAAAATGTAGTACAGCATAGAAACCAACTCATTCATTCAATGCAGTGCAGTAAATGGATGGCTTAGAGTTACAAAGTGTTTATGCAATCTATGCAGTCATACGTAATCTTACAAGTACTTATGTAATGCTAAATAGTTCATTAGATAGTTGCCATACCTGTTCTCATTTCTGAAGGTTCGAATTATGGACGCCACTGTAAATCGACTCAAGTTGGCTGGACTCTAGTCCAGCCCGCTCATGGCAAACCATGGTTTGATCACATGATCAACAAGTATTGCCCTAATCTCATCAGAGATGGCTCTCCTTCCTTCTCTTCTTTGCCCTCGTCCTTCTTCCTCTACCTCCTACTCCTCTGTCTCTCTGTCCATTGTTGGCATCCATGTTTGAAAACAGGTAATCTGACCTTGACGTATTATAGGCTATACTACAGTAAAGCAGTGATTTGGTTAGTGATCTTCTTTAGTGTGTTGCACATGTGAGGAGTGTGTGTGTGACCTCGTGAATAAGTGTAGCATTTTGATTGGTTGTGTTTGGAAAAGGAAAGCAAGTCACTTCCTGTTAGATTTTTGTGTTTTAGGTAGAGAATTGTGTGTAGTGTTTAAAAAAAAAAAAGGGTTTTATGCAATTGACAACTGAGTCAAAGGCTGAGAAATAGCTTATGGTTTTGGATATTTGGTGTGTAGTTTTGCACTTTGAGTGAGAGGTTTCAAAAATCGTGTGACATGAAAAGATTTTGTGTGTAAGCAGTTGGAAAAAACTGTAATATGGCTGTTACCCCAACAACATATGTGAGTATGCGTGTGTTTTAGGCTTCGTTTTAAAGGGAGAAATGAGAGGCTGAAACTGTGTGTGTGATGTTACCTTCGCCTGCTTGGCTATACAGTGCTGCGTTCTGTGGTAGTCAGTCTAACTGTTGATTACAGGCTCTACAGAACATCTATCTGCATGTGTGTGTGTGTGTGTGTGTGTGACATGACAAAATAATGCAAATTATATACTATAGTAGTAAAAGACAATCTATTCACCTTTAACTAGTAGCCTACTCAGTACTTAATTTGAGCCGGATCGGCACCTCTCAATTTTTGACAGTTTCGTCCAGAACCTATTTGGGCGGATCCGGTACCTCTGTTGGAATGAACATTTATTTTCTCTTTTTGCAGTGTAAAAATTGGAATAAAAGCGATTAAAGTTCATTTGAGTTGCTTCTTCGTAAAAAGTTGATTTTCAGCCCAGTTCTGATATTCTAAGAGTTATAGTTTCCGCAACATTGTAACCTATATTTGAGACCAACGAGTGGCAGTGGCTGTGTGAGAAGCGCATCGATATCTCTCACAGAACTAGAATTATATTCACTTTCTATGATCTCTCTCCATAGCTCTRCTCTGATAGACATGAACCTCTCATCTCTCAAGCTTTTCACTTCAGCAATATGTCCTTATGAAGTCATAGCTGTGACAAGGGTTCTGAAGGAGCTGCAGCACCCCTGATAAATTGAAATGCATTTTCCATAGTCATAGAATTACTGCTGTCTGTTCAGAAAGAAATTAAATATTCAGAATAACCTACTACACCATGAGAAGGCTTATAATTTATCCAAAGAGGATCTATAGCTACTTTAAAAAAATTGCCTAGCTGTGGAGTTTAGCCCAATACCAAGGCATAGCCTAAAGTTGGGAACGCGCATCAAATCTGTCAGTGAACACAGCATGCAGACAAAACAGGCCTTTCGCAATATTTCTAATACAATTGCGGGAAAACAGGATGGAAAACAAATGGCTCTGGTTCAAAACAGATACCTGATGCTGTCTGCTGTAGGATACCAAAATATTTGATCAACTTCCAAGTATGTTTTACAAAGTAAAACGAGAGAGATACGCTTTTGGCACTAGCGCATCGGCATCCCCAGTGAGTGAGCTGCACATCATTGGGTAAGTCAGTGAAACACGGAAAGGATATTTTAGGATATAATTTCAGTAGCTATAATTTGCCCTAGCCTAGGCTATTGATGGATTCAAGACAGGGTTGTTTTTATTGATCTCAGATTCTCAGTAACCTGTAATTTCGATCATTTGTGATTCAGCCAGTCTTCCAAAATGTAAAATGACGTAGAATTTCATGAAATGATTTACAGTTGAAGTCGGGGTTTACTACACCTTAGACAAATACATTTAAACTCAGTTTTTCACAATTCCTGACATTAATCCTAGTAAAAATTCCCTGTCTTAGGTCAGTTAGAATCACCACTTTATTTGAAGAATGTATATGTCAGAATAATAGTAGAGAGAATGATTTATTTCAGCTTTTATTTCTTTCATCACATTCCCAGTGGGTCAGAGTTTACATACACTCAATTAGTATTTGGTACCATTGCCTTTAAATGTTTAACTTGGGTAACGTTTCGGGTAGCCTTCCACAAGCTTCCCACAATAAGTTGGGTAATTTGGCCCATTCCTCTCTGACAGAGCTGGTGTAACTGAGTCAGGTTTCTAGCCTCTGCTCGCACATGCTGTTCAGCTCTGCCCACACATTTCTATAGGATTGAGATCTGGATTTGTGATGGCCACTCCAATACCTGACTTTGTGTCCTTAAGCCATTTTCCACAACTTTTGAAGTATGCTTGGGGTCGTTGTCCACTTTGAAGACCCATTTGCGACCAGCTTAACTTCCGACTGATGTCTTGAGATGTTGCTTCAATATATCCTATCATAATTTTTTGTGAAGTGCACCAGTCCCATGATGCTGCCACCCCGTCTTCATGGTTGGATGGTGTTCTTCGGCTTGCAAGCTCCCCCTTTTTCCTCCAAACATTACAAATGGTCATTATGCCAAAATTCTATTTTTGTTTCATTCAGATCAGAGGACATTCTCCAAAAGGTACGACCTTTGTCCCAGTGCAGTTGCAAACCGTAGTCTGGCTTTTTTATGGCAGTTTTGGAGCGGTGGCTTCTTCCTTGCTGAGCGGCCTTTCAGGTTATGTTGATATGAACTCATTTTACCGTGGATATAGGTTCTTTTGACCTGTTTCCTCCAGCATCTTCACAACGTCCTTTGCTGTTGTCACTGAGATTGATATTGCACTTTCGCACCAAAGTACGTTCATATCTAGGAGACAGAACACGTCTCCTTCCTGAGCGGTATGACGGCTGTGTGGTCCATGGTGTTTATACTTGCGTACTATTGTTTGTACACATGAATGTGGTACTTCAGGCATTTGGAAATTGCTCCAAAGGATGAACCAGACTCGTGAGTCTACATTTTTTCTGAGGTTTGGCTGATTTCTTTTATTTTCCCATGATTTCAAGCAAAGGCACTGAGTTGAAGGTAATACATCCACAGGTACACCTCCAATTGACTCAAATTATGTCAATTGCCTATCAGAAGCTTTTAAAGCCATGACATCATTTTCTGGAATTTTCCAAGATGTTAAAGGCACAGTCAACTTAGTGTATGTAAACTTCTGACCCACTGGAATTGTGATACAGTGAATTTTAAGTGAAATAATCTGTCTGTAAACAATTGTTGGGGAAATTACTTGTGTCATGCACAAAGTAGATGTCCTAACTGACTTGCCAAAACTATAGTTTGTTAAAAAGAAATATTGTGGAGTGGTTGAAAAACAAGTTTTAATGACTCCAACCTAAGTGTATGTAAACTTCCGACTTCAACTGTATAAAAGGCTAAACATTTCCTGAACCCAGGCTACTAAAAATGTTCCCATGTGTTCAACTTCTGTAAGTGCCTCTACTCTACTGCTCTATGGCATTGGCAAATGTTATGATCTACATGCGATGCTGTTTATAAAGGTGATTTTACAAATGTGACAAAGATTCAGAACAGATGATTAGTAAAAGTATTGTTTCTCATGCGCTTACTAACTCTAATGTGATGTGGTTGCATTCTGCTAACTGTTAGAAATACAGGTAAAAGTTACAGTGAAATGTGCGTGTGTTTGTGCGCTAGAGATCCTTGTTCAAGTACAGGCTCTGTCGCAGCCGGCCACAAACGGGAGACCATGGGCGGTGCACAATTGGCCAGCGTCGTCTGGGTTAGGGGAGGGCTGGCCAGCAGGGATGTTCTTGTCCATCATGCACGCTGACATGGTTGCAAGGTGTATGGTGTTTCCTCTGACACATTGGTGCGGCTGGCTTCCGGGTTAAGCGGGGATTGTGTCAAGAAGCAGTGCGACTTGACTGAGTTGTGTTTCGGAGGACACACGGCTCTTGACCTTCGCTCTCCGAGTCCGTATGGGAGTTGCAGCAATTAGACAAGCTGTAACTATTAATTGGATACCACGAAATTGGGGAGAAAAAGTTGTAATAAGATAATAAAAATAAAAAACTTTGTATATGTCAGTGAAGCAATAATGTGATATTTCAAAGAAGAAACACTGTTTTGAACCATTTTTGCTATTTAAATGCAATCACTCCTTATTTACATGACAGGTATCGTTGATGGTGAGCGGATGCGATGACATCTCGAGTGCTAGCCAAGAAGCGTAGCTAGTCATTCAAAATCAAGTCTCATTACGATCCATTTGCCAACACTTAAAAAGTATATCTTAAGACCCCCATCCCGATCCGGATCTCCTGCGTCAGAAACGCTGACATGCAGTGGGCATGAACGCATAGCATACAGTGAGTGGGAAGTCATAATACGAGAGTCCAAATACAGCAAATGAAGATAACATCTTGTGAATCCAGCCAACATGTCCGATTTTTAAAATGTTTTACGCGAAAGACACACATATATTTATGTTAGCTCACCACAATAGCCAACACACACGCCATTCTTTCACCGCGAAGATAGCTTTCACAAAACCACAAATAGAGATAAATTAATCACTAACCTTTGAACAACTTCATCAGATGACAGTCTTATGACATCTGTTATACAATACATTTATGTTTTGTTCGAAATGTGCATATTTATAGCTACAATCGGGGTTTTATCATTGCAGCCATGTCACAAATGGCACCAAAATGTCCGGAGAATTTTAGACAGCCACGTAATCTAACAGAAAAACTCATCATAAACTTGCTGAAAAATACACGTTGCACTATAATTAAAGATACACTGGTTCTTAATGCAACGCCTGTGTTAGATTAAAAAAAAAACTTTGTACAAAGCACAGCAATAATCTGACAGCGCTCAGCCATTCTCCGCCATGTTAGAGTCCAAAGAGTCCACAAAACAACTAACATATAATATTCCTTACCTTTGATGACTTTCATTCAGAATGCAGTGCCAGGAATCTAGTTCCATATAATCGTTGTTTTGTTTTAGAAGTCCATTTCTTCTTCTGAATTAGCAAACTTTGGCTAGCATGGTGTAGCGCACGTGTCCATGAAGATTTACGCATGAACGAAAAATTCAAAAGTGATAATAAAAGTCGAATAAACTGGTCCAACTCAGTTGAGAATCCATCTTTAGGATGTTTTCACAATATAATCCAATAACGTCCCAGACGGAGCATTTTCTTCGTGTCAACTAACGCATTGCAGCAACGAATGACAAACCTAAGTGCGTAGCCGAATACTGCCAATATGGCTGACCTGTCACTCCAAAGGCTCTCATTCGGTCCCAGGGAAGGTAGACACTTCATTCCACGTTCTACTGCTGTAGACATCTAGTGGAAGGCGTATGAAGTGCATACAGATCCATAAATACAAGGCAATTGATAGGCGATGCCTTTCAGAGACCCATTTCAGAATTTTCACTTCCTATTTGGAAGTTTGCCTGACAATGAGTTCTGTTTTACTCACAGATATAATTCAAACAGTTTTAGAAACTTCAGAGTGTTTTCTATCCAAAGTAATAATAATATGCATATCATATGATCTAGGACAGAGTACGAGGCCGTTTAAATTGGCACAATTTTATCCAGAAGTGAAGGGCGCCCCTATTTCCAAGAATTATTAACATGTGACAACAGTACTAAAGAGACATACGCAGAGGGATATTGTCACGTTCTGACCATTCTTTTGTGTTTTTGTTGTTTTAGTGTTGGTCAGGACGTGGCTGAGTGGGCATTCTATGTTGTGTGTCTAGTTTTCCTATTTCTGTGTTGGCTGAATTGGTTCTCAATCAGAGGCAGGTGTTTTTGGTTGTCTCTGATATGGGAACCATTTAGGTACGCCTGTTTTGTGTGGTTTTGTGGGTGTTGTCTTCTGTCTTTGTGTCTATGCACCAGATAGGACTGTTTCGGTTTTTCACATTTGTTGTTTTTCGTATTTTGTAGTGTTCACGTTTATTGTCTTAATTAAAGTCATGATGACACTAACTACGCTGCGTCTTGTCCGATCCCTGCTACACCTCCTCTTCAGCAAAGAGGAGACAATCTGCCGTTACAGATATCAAACCTCCTTTTGTCACTTCCACGAAGGAAGTTTGAAGATGTTGTTTTGTCAAGCTGCTAGGTAGGCTAGCACCAGTGTAGAGACATACGCTAAGCTAGCTGACTTATTCATAAAAATATTCTGTGAACATTACATTTACATTTACATTTAAGTTCATTTAGCAGACGCTCTTATCCAGAGGACTTACAAATTGGATATCCCTTCATAGATCCAGTGAGAACACCTTTACAAAGTGCATCTAACTCTTTTAAGGGGGGGGGTTAGAAGGATTACTTTATCCTATCCTAGGTATTCCTTAAGAGTGGGGTTTCAGAGTTGTCTCTCGGAAGTGGTGATTGACTCCGCTGACTGGCGTCGTGAGGGGTTTGTTCCCCATGGTGGGCCAGAGCAGCGAAACGTTTTGACTGGGCTGAGCGGACTGTACTTCCTCAGAGGTAGGGAGGCGAGCAGGGCAGAGGTGGATGAACGCAGTGCCCTTGTTTGGGTGTAGGCCTGATCAAAGCCTGAAGGTACGGAGGTGCCGTTCCCCTCACGCTCCGTATGCAGCACAATGTCTTGTAGCGGATACGAGCTTCAACTGGAAGCCAGTGGAGAGACGGAGGAGGGGCGGTGAGCTGAGAGAATGTGGAAGGTTGAACACCAGACGGGCTGCGGCGTTCTGGATGAGTTGTAGGGTTTAATGGCACAGGCAGGGAGCCAGCAACAGCGAGTTTCAGTAATCCAGACGGGAGATGACAAGTGCCTGGATTAGGACCTGCGCCGCTTTCCTGTGAGGCAGGGTCGTACTCTGCGAATGTTGTAGAGCATGAACCTACAGGCGGGGTCACCGCGCTCTGATGTTAGTTGAGACCGCAGGGTGTTGTCCAGGATCACGCCAAGGTTCTTAGCACTCTGGAGGAGGACACAATGAGTTGTCAACCGTGTGGCGAGACTGGACGGGCGCTTCCCGGCAGGAAGCAGCGCTCCGTCTTGCCGAGGTTCAGCTTGATGGTGTATCCGTCATCCACACTGATATGTTGCCAGACATGCAGAGATGCAATCGCCACCTGGTTATCAGAAGGGGGAAAGGAGAAGATTAATTGTGTGTCGTCTGCATGCAGATGATAGCGCGAGACCATGTGAGAGATCGAGCCAGTACAAGTTACTTGGCTTGGAATAGGAGGGCAATGGAGAGCGCCTGGGGGACACCATGGTGAGAGCACTGTGTGTGCGGAGGACAGTTCTTCGCCACGCCAGCCTGGTAGGAGCGACCTCTCAGGCTAGGACCAATCCAGCGTGGTGCCGCGCCGGAGATGCCCAACTGGAGAGGGTGGAGAGAGGATCTCTGATGTGTTCACCAGTATCAAACAGCCCGATAGGTCCTAGAGATGAGAGCAGAGAGAGAGAGTAGCTTTAGCGTGCGGAGCGCCTTCCTGACACAAGAGCAGAGCAGTCTCAGTTGAATGACTAGTCTTGAAGCCTGACTGATTTGGACTCAAAGAAGGTCATCTCTAGCGAAGATAGCAGGAGAAGCTGGCCAAGGACGGCGACCGTTCAAGGTTTTGGAGAGAAAGAAAGAAGGGATACTGGTCTGTAGTGTTGACATCGGAGGGACGTTGTAGGTTTTTTCAGAAGGGGTCAACTCTCGCTCTCTTGAATGACGGACGGAGCCGTAGCCGGCGGTCGAAGGATGCGTTGATGAGCGAGTGCAGGTAGGGCAGAAGTCATCGAAATGGTCTGGAGAAGGGGGGGGATGAGGTCAGCGCGGGTGTGTTGCGCGGCGGCCGTCACAAGACGCCGAGATTTCTCTGAGGAGAGGGGAGAATCAGGTCAAGCCAGGGAGGGCAGTGTGGCAGAACAGCGGTCGTTGGACTCGTGCAAACTGCGGATACCGATGTCGTCGCGTCTCTTCTTTTCAAAATTGGTTGCGAGTCTCCGCGAAGGGAGGAGGGGGGGAGGAGGATTCAGGAGGAGGAGAAGGTGGCAAAAGCTTCCTAGGTTAGAGGCAGATGCTTGGAATTTAGAGTGGTAGAAGTGGCTTTAGCAGCAGAGACAGAAGAGGAGAATGTATGAGAGGAGGGAGTGAAGGATTGCCAGGTCCGCAGGAGGCGAATTTCTCCATTCCGCTCGGCTGCCCGGAGCCCTGTTCTGTGAGCTCGCATGAGTCGTCGAGCCACGGAGCAAGAGGGGAGGACCGAGCCGGGCCGGAGGATAGGGGACATAGAGAGTCAAAGGATGCAGAAAGGAGGAGAGAGAGGTTGAGAGGCAGAATCAGGAGATAGGTTGGAGAAGGTTTGAGCAGAGGGAAGAGATGATAGGATAGAGGAGGAGAGAGTAGCGGGGAGAGAGAGCGAAGGTTGGGACGGCGTCGTATCCGAGTAGGGGCAGTTTGGGAAGTGTGTGATGAGAGCGAGAGGAAAAGGATACAAGGTAGTGGTCGGAGACCTTGGAGGGGGAGTCGCAATGAGATTAGTGGAAGAACAGCATCTAGTAAAGATGAGGTCAAGCGTATGCCTGCCTTGTGAGTAGGGGGGAAGGTGAGAGGGTGAGGTCAAAAGAGGAGAGGGTGGAAAGAAGGAGGCAGAGAGGAATGAGTCAAAGGTAGACGTGGGGAGGTTAAAGTCACCCAGAACTGTTGAGAGGTGAGACCATCCTCAGAAGGAACTTATCAAGGCGTCAAGCTCATTGATGAACTCTCCAAGGGAACCTGGGGGGCGATAAATGATAAGGATGTAAGCTTGAAAGGGCTGGTAACGTCTGACAGCATGGAATTCAAAGGAGGCGATAGCCGATGGGTCAGGAAAAAGAGAATGTCCACTTGGGAGAGATGAGGATCCCAGTGCCCCACCCCCGCTGACCAGAAGCTCTCGGGGTGTGCGAGAACACGTGGGCAGACGGGAGAGAGCAGTAGGAGTAGCAGTGTTATCCGTGGTAATCCATGTTTCCGTCAGTGCCAAGAAGTCGAAGGAACTTGGGGAGCATGGCTGAGATGAACTCTGCCTTGTTGGCCGCAGATCGGCAGTTCCAGAGGCTGCCGGAGACCTGGAACTCCACGTGGGTCGTGCGCGCTGGGACCACCAGGTTAGAGTGGCAGCGTGAACACAACACTATGTAACTATGATAACTATGTGTAACGGATGTGAAATGGCTAGCTAGTTAGCGGTGGTGCGCGMWAATAGCCTTTCAAACGGTTACATATGCTACACCCTGACATGTTTATATAGATATTTGTTGGCGGTTTAGTATATTTCTCTGACTCCTTACCTGTTAAATAAACAACTTGAACCAGCTAAACCCTTGGCAGCCATTTCTTCAACTGCCAACTGTCAACCATTGCTATAGTGACCAAGATGTCACATCGTTTGTCTTCTTATTGTAAATTGTAAAGTAGAGTTAAAAACACTTTTTATATAAAAAAATTGTTAGCAATATACAAAATTATGTGCACTCACCTCCACACACACTTGATCTCCTCCTTCAGCAGTTTGGCTATCTGATATGGCCCTAGGAATATCAACATTTGTGCTGGAATTGGTCCTGCAGGAATTGCCATATCCTGCARGAATATCAAAATCCTACAGATTTCAGTCCGGCATGATGTCTGCAGGAATGTACATACTTGGTCATACAAGAATTGCCATATCCTGCAGGTTTCTGTCCTGCAGGATTCCTGCAGGAATTGTCATGTTTGTGTTGGATTTTCAACATTTATGCAGGACAAGTCATACTTCTGGCAAGAGTGTGCAAAGCTGTCATCAAGGCAAAGGGTGGCTACTTTATACACTACTCAAAAAAATAAAGGGAACACTAAAATAACACATCCTAGATCTGAATGAATGAAATATTCTTATTAAATACTTTTTTCTTTACATAGTTGAATGTGCTGACAACAAAATCACACAAAAATTATCAATGGAAATCAAATTTATCAACCCATGGAAGCCTGGATTTGGAGTCACACTCAAAATTAAAGTGGAAAACCACACTACAGGCTGATCCACTTTGCATGTAATGTCCTTAAACAAGTCAAAATGAGGCTCAGTAGTGTGTGTGGCCTCCACGTGCCTGTATGACCTCCCCTACAACGCCTGGGCATGCCCTGGACAGTCTTGGTGTCAACGTGGCTTGGTGGATGGGCGAGACATGATGCCCAGATGTGCTCATTGGATTCAGGTCTGGGGACGGGCGGGCCAGTCCATAGCATCAATCCCTTCCTCTTGCAGGAACTGCTGACACACTCCAGCCACATGAGGTTCAGCATTGTTTGCATTAGGAGGAACCCAGGCCAACGCACCAGCATATGGTCTCACAAGGGTCTGAGGATCTCATCTCGGCAGTCAGGCTACTCTGCGAGCACATGGGCTGTGCGGCCCCCCAAAAGAAATGCCACCCCACACCATGACTGACCCACCGCCAACCTCATGCTGGAGGATGTTGCAGGCAGCAGAACGTTCTCCACGGCTCTCCAGACTCTGTCACTCTGTCACATGTGCTCATGTGCTCAGTGTGAACCTGCTTTCATTCGTGAGAGCACAGGGCGCCAGTGGGCGAATTTGCCAATCTTGGTGTTCTCTGGCAATGCCAAACGTCTGCACGGTGTTGGGCTGTAAGCACAACCCCCACCTGTGGACGTCGGGCCCTCATACCACCCTCATGGAGTCTTGTTTCTGACCGTTTGAGGCGAACACATGCACATTTGTGGCTGCTGGAGGTCATTTTGCAGGCTCTGGCAGTGCTTCTCCTTGCCAAGGCGGAGGTAGCGGTCCTGCTGCTGGGTTGTTGCCTCCTACGGCCTCCTCACGTCTCCATGTACTGGCCTGTCTCCTGGTAGCGCCTCCATGCTCTGGACACTACGCTGACAGACACAGCAAACCTTCTTGCCACAGCTCGCATTGATGTGCCATCCTGGATGAGCTGCACTACCTGAGCCACTTGTGTGATGTAGACTCCGTCTCATGCTACCACTAGAGTGAAAGCACCGCCAGCATTCAAAAGTGACCAAAACATCAGCCAGGAAGCATAGGAACTGAGAAGTGTTCTGTGGTCACCACCTGCAGAACCACTCCTTATTGGGGTGTCTTGCTAATTGCCTATAATTTCCACCTGTTGTCTATTCCATTGCACAACAGCATGTGAAATTTATTGTCAATCAGTGTTGCTTCCTAATGGACAGTTTGATTTCACAGAAGTGCGATTGACTTGGAGTTACATTGTGTTGTTTAAGTGTTCCCTTTATTTTTTGAGCAGTGTATATTTTGATTTGTTTAATACTTTTTGGTTACTAAATTCTTCCATATGTGTTAGTCATAGTTGTGATGTCTTCACTATTATTCTACAATGTAGAAAAAGTAAAAAATAAAGAAAAACCCTCGAATGAGTAACTGTGTCCAAACTTTTGACTAGTACTGTATATATTATTTATATATATTTTTTTTTTTTACCTTTCTTAACTAGTCAAGAACAAATTATATTTTCAATGATGGCCTAGGAACAGTGGGTAACTGCCTTGTTCAGGGCAGAAACAACATTTTTACTTGTCAGCTCAGGGATTTGATCTTGATCTTTCAGTTACTAGTCAATGCTCTAACCACTAGGCTACCTGCCGCCCCAATACATACAGTGCATTCCGGAAAGTATTCAGACCCCTTGACTTTTTCCATAAGGAAGACCCAGAGATACCTCTGATGCAGAGGATAAGTCATCATGCACCTCAAATTGCAGCCCAAAAAAATGCTTCACAGGTAACAGACACATCTCAACATCAACTGTTCAGAGAGGACTGTGTGAATCAGGCCTTCGAGGTCTAATTGCTGCAAAGAAACCACTACTGAAGGACACCAAAATAAGAAGAGACTGCTTGGGCCAAGAAAAATGAGCAATGGACATTAGACCTGTGAAATCTGTTCTTTGGTCTGATGAGTCCAAATTTGAGATTTAAGTTTAAGTTTTTGTGAGACGCAGAATAGGTGAACGGATGATCTCCACATGTGTGGTTCCCACCGTGAAGCATGGAGAAGGAGTTGTGATGTGTGGGGTGCTTTGCTGGTGACACTGTCTGTGATTTATGTAGAAATTCAAGCATACTTAACCAGCAAGGCAACCACAACATTCTGCAGTGATACGCCATCCATCTGGTTTGCACTTAGTGGGACTTTGTTTTTCAACAGAACAATGACCCAAAACATTTGACCAAGAAGGAGAGTGTGGAGTGCTGCATCAGATGACCTGGCTTCCACAATCATCCGACCTCAACCCCATTGAGATGGTTTGGGATGAGTTGCACCGCAGATGAAGGAAAAGCAGACAACAAGTCTCAGTACATGTGGGAACTGTCATCAAGGCAAAGGGTGGCTACTTTGAAGAATCTCAATATAAAAATATTTTTGATTTGGTTTAACACTTTTTGGTTACTACATGATTCCGTTTGAGTTATTTCATACATTTTGATGTCTTCATTATTATTCTTCAATGTAGAAAATAGTAACGAAAAACCCTTGAATGAGTAGGTGTGTCCAAACTTTTGACTGATACTGTTTACACTACTGTTCAAAAGTTTGGGTCACTTAGAAATGTCCTTGTTTTTGAAAGAAAAGCAATTTTTTTGTCCATTAAAATAACATTACATTTATCAGAAATGCAGTGTAGACATTGCTAATGTTGTAAATGACTATAGTAGCTGGAAACGGCAGATTTTATGAATGTTTACGTAGGCGTACAGAGGCCTATCAGCAACCATCACTCCTGTGTTCCAATGGCACGTTGTGTTAACTAAACCAGTCTCAACGTCAACAGTAAGAGGCAACTCCGGGATGCTGGCCTTCTAGGCAGAGTTGCAAAGAAAAAGCCATATCTCACTGGCCAATAAAAATAAAAGATTAAGATGGGCAAAAGAAACACAGGTACTGGACAGAGGAACTCTGCCTAGAAGGCTGCATCCCGGAGTCGCCTCTTCACTGTTGACGTTGAGACTGGTGCTTTGCGGGTACTATTTAATGAAGCTGCCAGTTGAGACTTCTGAGGTGTCTGTTTCTCAAACTAGATACTCTAATGTACTTGTCCTCTTGCTCAGTTGTGCACCGGGGCCTCCCACTCCTCTTTCTATTCTGATAGAGCCAGTTTGCGCTGTTCTGTGAACGGGGTAATACACAGCATTGTACGAGATCTTCAGTTTCTTGGCAATTCCTCGCATGGAATAGCCTTCATTTCTCAGAACAAGAGTAGTTTCAGAAGAAAGTTATTTGCTTCTGGCTATTTGAGCCTGTAATCGAACCCACAAATGCTGATGCTCCAGATACTCAACTAGTCTAAAGAAGGCCAGTTTTATTGCTTCTTTAATCAGAACAGTTTTCAGCTGTGCTAACATAATGCGAAAAGGTTTTCTAATGATCAATTAGCCTTTTAAAATATAAAAAAATGTAGACTTGCTTATAGGGAAGAGCACTCAACATGCTGGCACTGACACAAAATACTGATGATTGAAATTGATAATAAGAAGATTATGAGAGCGTTTAGTTAGACTTCAGTGCAGCCTTTGATATCATTGATCATAACATTTTGCTGAAAAAAACGTAGGTGTTATGGATTAATCCTCTGCCTTATTGTCTAAGGGCCATTTTGACCCGGCAGTTATAAAATAATTTACACACCACATAAAAAACAAAGACGCAGACCCACACAATACACAATGAGAAATTGAGATTATGTGTGCTACTGATTGAACTCAGCCAGCAGCTCCTGAAGAGGAAGATCACCATGGTTGGCACAGTTAGAAAGAACAAGCCTGAGCCCCCTGCTGCACTCCTCGCAACAAGGGGGAGAGAGGCCTTCTCATCAAAGTTTGCCTTCACCCCCACCACCACTTAGTTTCTTACCTCCCAAAGAGGAACAAGAATGTGGTCCTCCCTGAGCACAATGCGCAAAATGGCTGAGATCAGTGATCGTGAGGACAAGAAGCCAGCCATCACCCTGGGCTACAACCACAACAAAGGAGGTGTGGACAACCTGGACAAGGTGATTGGAACTTACAGCTGCAGGAGGATGACTGCCCACTGGACCCTGGTCATCTTCATAACATCATTGATGTGTCCTCATACAATGCCTTCGTGATATTGAACAAGATCAACCCTACCTGGATGCCTGATAAGCGGAACAAGAGGAGGGTGTTCCTGGAGCAGCTGGGAAATGCACTTGTAACCCCACACATTCAAAGAAGTGARCGCCTCCCCCACACAGCAGCCTCTGCAGTGCTTGTGAAAGCTGTTCAGGGGGCTGAATCTTGTCCTGATCCAATTGAGGCTGCAACTGGGGCAGGCAAGAGGARGAGATGCCAATTCTGCCCCCCCAAAAAAGGACTGTAAAACAAATACTATGTGCTGCACATGTGAAAAATACATCTGCAATGTCCATGCACACACACTTGCATACTGTCCTACATGTTCTAATTAGAGTTGATTGATTTATGTTTTTCATGTTTTTGTGTTGTATCTATTATCTTATTTTATTCTTATTTATTGTTGTTGTTTATAGACCTTGTGGGTGGGGGMAATGGTTAAAAAAATGGGACAAGACTAGTATTTTGTAGTTGAATTCCTCATTATACAGTATATAAGAATATATCACTATGTTGCCAAAAAAGATCAAGACTAATTGTTTCCCTTCAATAAAATGTATTTCTGCACATTTCTGTAACTTTCTTAGGCTATACAAGTGCTATTTCTTGCTACAAAAATKTATGTTTACATCTATGCAGTACCTTTAGCAATAATAAGAATAATAATTTAAAAAACTCTACTTTAGTAAAGAAAACAATTATGGCAGGTGTGTTGTAATAAAAATGAGTGGTGTCCACTGATTAAATTAMATTTTTCTGCATTGTGAAGAGGGAAAACCCAGATATTCACAAAGTTTGTGATGAATGACAGGTTGTTTCTTCATGCAAMATAGATTTGGGGTTTATTTGAGGGGTTTAGTGAAGGCGGGTGAGTTTTACAATGGGTAACTAGCAATAGGCTGGTGCTAAATATCTCAAAAACTAAAAGCATAATTTTTGGGCAAATCATTCTTTCAACCCTAAACCTCATCTGGATATATTATTGAATAATGTGRCCATTGAGCAARTTGAACAGACTAAACTGCTGGGTTGTACCCTAGATAGCAAGCTATCATGGTCAAAACAAATGGTTACTAATATGGGAAGAGGTTTGTCTCTGATAAAGTATTGCTCTGCTTTCTTGATATCTCATTCAATCAGACAGCTCCTACAGGCTCTAGTTTTGTCGCACCTGGACTACTGTCCAGTTTTGTGGTCAGGTGYGACAAAGAAGAACATAGGCAAATAGCAGTTGGTCCTAAACAGAGCAGCACGTATTGCACTTAGATGTACACGGAGGGTGAATGTCTATGACATGCATGTCACTCTCTCCTGGCTCAAAGTTCAAGCTGTTGGCACACGGTACAGACACTCATCAGAATCACACAAGACATGCAAACAGAGGTCTCTTCACAGTCCCCAGGTCTAGAACAGAGGCTGGGAAACACATAGTATTAAATAGAGCCATGAGTAAATGGAACTCTGCCACCCCAGATCACTAAAGCGAGCAATAAAAACAGATTAGAAAAACTGACAAAAGAACAACTTATAGCACGACGGGGAATGTGAAGAGACACACAGACATTTTAATGCATTTTAATGCATTTTGTATTGTACACTACATGACCAAAAGTATGTGGACATCTGCTTGTCGAACATCTCATTCCAAAATCATGGGCATCAATATGGAGTTGATTCCCCCTTTGCTGCTATAACGGCCTCCAATCTTCTGGGAAGGCTTTCCACTAGATGTTGGAGCATTAGTGAGGTCGGGCACTGATGTTGGGCGATTAGCCCTGGTCCGCAGTCTGCGTTCCAATTCATCCCAAAGGTGTTCAATGGGGTTGAGGTCGGGGCTCTGTGCAGGCCAATCAATTTATTCCACTCCGATCTCGACAAACCATTTCTGTATGGACCTCGCTTTGTGCACGGGAGCATTGACATGCTAAAACAGGAAAGAGCTTCACCAAACTGTTGCCATAAAGTTCGAAGCACAGAATCATCTATAATGTCACACTGTATGGTATAACTTTAAAGGGTTACAGAGTTCATGTTTATGTTAATTCATTGAGCTGTATCTAAAGATATTTTCTTTACAGTTATTTACATATGTAATTGTATTAGAATTTGTGTGTTGGAGATTGAGAGAACCAAATACATATTTTGTTGTATTGGTTAGTATTGGATTACGCTTTTTACTGCAAGTTCCAGAATGCCTTGCRACAGGAAGTAGAGAGAGAACGCGCCAGTTATGTACAAGTGACAATTGATTATCCTGACTTTCGCTAGCAACTTTCTTTTATTGTTTTGTAGAATCTAAAGTTGTTAAATGTAACGTGAACAAGTAGTATTACTAAAAGAAAAGCTTTCATTCAAACTCGACGTCCCGAGTCATTACTTTGAAGATAATTATTCTATATTTTGGTGCCGAAACCCGGGACAAGAGTATGAGCTGCAACGAAGATCATTGGGATGAAGCGGCTGAAAATGCTGAGGAGGAACGCGGCATGCAGCAGAAAGAATGAGACGAAAGCGGGTACCAACGGGTGCCACAACACGGATTTTGAATCAGATTGACGTGGAAATAACCAGTCAAATTCGGATACCGATCACTTGAGTACATTGTTGGAATTGCTGTCGGCTAAGGAGGACAGTTTGCTTTTACTTGATCATGGAATTGAACAGTTAACGCTTTTGGACGGATTGGAGGCTGAGATTACATGCACGGAGGATTACAAAGAGCGCGTTATCATGCTGAAGAGCCGTGCACAAAGAGTGATAAAGAAAAAACAGGACCTCAATCCACTACCAGCACGGGTGCACGCTAACTCAAACAGATCACAGAGACAATCAGTAAGGATAACAACGTTGATTATTGAGAAATTCTATGGAGATGTCATGTGGCAGGAGTTTTGGAGCCAGTATGAGACTGCTATTCACAAAAATGATTCACTGTGTAATAAAAAGAAGTTTACCTATCTGAAAACATATCTCACTGGACCAGCTGCAAAGGCAGTAGCAGGACTGATGTTAACAGACAGTAACTATGATGATGCAATCGCTCTGCTCAAGAGCAGATTTGGAAGGAAAGATCTTGTGATTAGTGCTCACATGTCAAAGCTGCTGAATCTCACTCCTGTGAAGRAATCCTCTGAYCTAAATGCATTGAGGCAGCTAKATGATGAATSTKAAATTCAGATTAGGAGCTTGGAATCACTGGGTGTAGTGTCAGAAACCTATGGAAGCCTTCTATGCCCAATCTTACTGCAGATGATTCCAGAGGACATAGCTCTTGACTATAGTCGTCAGAGGGGAGTAGATGATGAATGGAAAGTTGGCTGAGATCGTCAGATTCCTACAGAAGGAGGTTCAGAGCAGGGAGAGAGTACTACAAATGACAAGATCATGCAACCAACAGAARGAGAGCAAACCATGGAACMGGTCATGCTCCTTCAATGAAATGAAAACAAAAAGACCGAACATGCCATCTGCTGMGGCACTGCACACAGCCAGCCAGAAGGAACAAAACKGTCTATTCTGTGACCGTGCAGACCCCAAATCAGAAAACTGCCCTGACAACAATATTGCTACACGCAAAGAGAAACTAAAGAACATGGGAAGATGCTTTGTATGTTTAGRACAGAAACACATAGCAAAATTCTGTAAAGTCAAAGATGTGTCATGTGCAACATGTGGAAGCAGACATCACATTGCTGTGTGTACCGGAAAGAGGAGTGAGGTGCAACCCCCTACTGTTTCTGCAGATGCTGTTGTTTCCTCAGTTATTCCCCATTCAGTGAAGATGAAACCAGATGGACAGAACACTGTGTTGCTACAAACGGCAAAGGCATGGGTAGAAGGCCCATCGGGCAGGAAGATAGCTCGTTGCTTACTAGATGGAGGCAGTCAGAGAAACTTCATACATGAAAACCTTGAAGTTCCCAGTAATCAGACAAGAGGCACTCACTCTTCACACGTTTGGCTCCTCTGCTCCAGCAACGTCTTGACGCAACACAGTGAAAGTCATCTTGGAGAATGCCTGGGACAAACAGCAGAGAATTGAGATAGAGGCAATTGAAACTAGAGGTCGACCGATTATGATTTTTCAACGCCGATACTGATACCGATTATTGGAGGACAAAAAAGCCGATACCGATTAATCGGCCGATGAAAAAAAATATGTATGTATGTATTTATATATATATACCTGGTGTCAATGGCACGTTTGTGTTACCTAAACCAGTCTTCACGTTCAACAGTAGAGAGCGACAACTCCGGATGCTGCCTTCTTAGGCAGAGTTGCAAAGAAAAGCCATATCTCACTGGCCAATAAAAATAAACAGATTGTAAGAATGGGCAAAAGAACACGGTACTGGACAGCAGGGAACTCTGCCTAAGAAGCGCTGCAATTCCGGAGTCGCCTCTCACTGTTGACGTTGAGACTGGTGCTTGCGTGGTACTATTTAATGAAGCTTTGCCAGTTGCAGGACTTCTGAGGTGTCTGTTT
Organism: Salvelinus sp. IW2-2015; assembly: GCF_002910315.2. Classification (NCBI taxonomy): domain Eukaryota; kingdom Metazoa; phylum Chordata; class Actinopteri; order Salmoniformes; family Salmonidae; genus Salvelinus; species Salvelinus sp. IW2-2015. The sequence continues at coordinate 24,972,572 of NC_036844.1, forward strand.
CTCAAACTAGATCTTAATGTACTTGTCCTCTTGCCTCAGTTGTGCACGGGGCCTCCCACTCCTTTCTTATTCTGGATAAGAGCCAGTTTGCGCTGTTTCTGTGAACGGGGTAGTAGGAGTACACAGCATTGTACGAGATCTCAAGTTTCTTGGCAATTCCTCGCATGGAATTCCCCAGCCTCATTTTCTCGAGAAACAAGAGTAGTTTTCAGAAGAACAGTTATTTGCTTCTGGCTATTTGAGCCTGCTAATCGAACCCACAAATGCCTGATTGCTCAGATACTCAACTAGTCTAAAGAAGGCCGAGTTTTTATGCTTTCTTTAATCAGAACAGTTTTCAGTGTGCTAACATAATTGGCCGAAAAGGCTTTTCCTATGATCTCACAATTAGCCTTTTCAAATGACTGAAAAAAAATAGTAGACTTGCTGTATAGGGAAGAGCACTCACATGCTGGCACTGACACAAAATACTGATGATTGAAATTTGATAAATAAGAAGATTATGGAGAGTGTTTAGTTAGACTTCGAGTGCCAGCCCTTTGTATCATTGACTCATAACTATTTGCTGAAAAAAGACGTAGGTGTGTATGGATTAAATATCCTCTGCCTTATTGGTCTAAGGGCCATATTTTGGACCCGGCAGTTATCCAGTCAAATAATTTACACCACCACATAAAAAACTGAAAGACGCAGACCACACACTCTACGACAATGCAGAAATTGAGTATTGATGTGTGCTACTGATTTGAACCTCAGCACAGCAGCTCCTGAAGAGGAAAGATCACCATACGTTGCACAGTTAGCAAAGACAAAGCCTGAGCCCCCTGCTGCCACTCCTCGCACAATGGGGGAGAGAGGCCTTCTCCATCAACAGTTTGCCGTTCACCCCACCACCACTCTAGTTTCTTACCTCCCAAAGAGGAACAAGAAGTGGTTCCTCCTGAGCACAATGCGGCAAATGGCTGAGATCAGTTGATCGTGAGACAAAAGTCCCCATCCACCCTGAGGCTACAACCACAACAAAGGAGGTGTGGACAACCTGGACAAGGTGATTGGAACTTACAGCTGCAGGAGGATGACTGCCACTGACCCTGGTCATCTTTATAACATTCATTGGATGTGTCCTCATACAATGCCTTCCGTTGATATTGAACAAGATCAACCCTACCTGGATGGCCTGATAAGCGGAACAAGAAGAGGGTGTTCCTGGAGCAGCTGGGAAATGCACTTGTAACCACAACATTCAAGAAGTGAGCGCCCTCCCCCACACAGCACCTCTGCAGTGTCTTGTGAAAGCTGTGCAGGGGGCTGAATTCTTGTCCTGATCCAATTGAGGCTGCAACTGGGCAGGCAAGAAGGGAAGAGATGCCATCTGCCCCCCCAAAAAGGACTGTAAAACCAAATTACTGTTGCTGCACATGTGAAAATACATCTGCAATGTCCATGCACACACACTTGCTACTGTCTACATGTTCTAATTAGAGTTGATGATTTATGTTTTTCATGTTTTTGTGTTGTATCTATTACTCTTATTTTATTCTTATTTATTGTTGTTGTTTATAGACCTTGTGGTGGGGGCAATGGTTAAAAAAATGGGACAAACTAGTATTTGTAGTTGAATTCCTCATTATACAGTATATAAAGAATATATATCACTTGTTGCCAAAAAAGATCAAGACTAGATGTTCCCTTCAATAAAATGTTTTCTGCACATTTCTGTAACTCTTCTTTAGCGCTATACAAGTGCTATTTCTTGCTACAAAAATGTATGTTTACATCTATGCAGTACCTTTAGCAATAATAAGAATAATTAATTTAAAAAACTCTACTTTAGTAAAGAAAAACAATTATGGCAGGTGTTGTAAATAAAATGAGGTGGTGTCCACTGATTTAAATTAAATTTTTTCTGCATTGTGAAGAGGGTAAAACCCAGATATTCACAAAGTTTGTGATGAATGAAGGTGTTTTCTTCATGCAAAATAGATTGTGGGTTTATTTGAGGGTTTTATGAAGGCGGGTGAGTTTACAATGGGTAACTAGCAATAGGCTGGTGCTAAATATCTCAAAACTAAAAACATCATTTTTGGGCAAATCATTCTTTCACCCTAAACCTCATCTGGCATATTATTGAATAATGTGGCCATTGAGCAAATTGAAACAGACTAAACTGCTGGGTTGTACCCTAGATAGCAAAGCTATCATGGTCAAAACAAATGGTACTAATATGGGAAGAGGTTTTGTCTCTGATAAAGTATGCTCTGCTTTCTTGATATCTCATTCAATCAGACAGCTCCTACAGGCTCTAGTTTTGTCGCACCTGGACTACTGTCCAGTTTTTGTGGTCAGGTGCGACAAAGAAGAACATAGGCAAATAGCAGTTGTCCTAAACAGAGCAGCACGTATTGCACTTAGATGTACACGGAGGGTAATGTCTATGACATGCATGTCACTCTCTCCTGGCTCAAAGTTCAAGCTGTTGGCACACGGTACAGACACTCATCAGAATCACACAAGACATGCAAACAGAGGTCTCTTCACAGTCCCCAGGTCTAGAACAGAGGCTGGGAAACACATAGTATTAAATAAGCCATGAGATAACGGAACTCTGCCACCCCAGATCACTAAAGCGAGCAATAAAAACAGATTAGAAAAAACTGACAAAGAACAACTTATAGCACGACGGGGAATGTGAGAGACACACAGACATTTTAATGCATTTTAATGCATTTTGTATTGTAACACTACATGACCAAAAGTATGTGGACATCTGCTTGTCGAACATCTCATTCCAAAATCATGGGCATCATATGGAGTTTGTTCCCCCTTTGCTGCTATACGGCCTCCAATCTTCTGGGCTAGGTTTCCACTAGATTGGAGCATTAGTGAGGTCGGGCACTGATGTTGGGCGATAGCCCTGGTCCGCAGTCTGCGTTCCAATTCATCCCAAAGGTGTTCAATGGGGTTGAGGTCGGGGCTCTGTTGCAGGCCAATCAATTTTATTCCACTCCGATCTCGACAACCATTTCTGTATGGACCTCGCTTTGTGCACGGGGCATTGACATGCTAAAACAGGAAAGAGCTTCACCAAACTGTGCCATAAAGTACGAAGCACAGAATCATCTATAATGTCACACTGTATGGTTATAACTTTAAAGGGTTACAGAGTTCATGTTTTATGTAATTCATTGAGCTGTATCTAAAGATATTTTCTTTACAGTGTATTTACATATGTAATTGTATTAGAATTTGTGTGTTGGAGATTGAGAGAACCAAATACATATTTTGTTGTATTGGTTAGTTATTGGATTACGCTTTTACTGCAAGTTCCAGAATGCCTTGCAACAGGATAGTATAGAGAGAGAACGCGCCAGTTATGTACAAGTGACAATTGATTATTCCTGACTTTCGCTAGCAAGCTTTCTTTATTGTTTTGTAGAAATCTAAAGTTGTTAAATGTAACGTGAACAAGTGTTATTACTAAAAGAAGCTTTCATTCAAACTCGACGTCCCGAGTCATTACTTTGAAGATAAATTATTCTATATTTTGGTGCCGAAACCGGGACAAGTATGAGCTGCAACGAAGATCATATGGGATGAAGCGGTGAAATTGCTGAGGAGGAACGCGGCATGCAGCAGAAAGAATGAGACGCAAGCGGTGGTACCTAGACGGGTTGCCCAACACGGATTTTGAATCAGATTGACGTGGAAATAACCAGTCAAATTCGGATACCGATCACTTGAGTACATTGTTGGAATTGCTGTCGGCTACGGAGGACAGCGTGTTTAACTTGATCATGAATTGAACAGTTAATGCCTTTGGACGGATTGGAGGCGGAGATTGAATGCACGGAGGATTACCAAGAGGCGTATCATGCTGAAAGAGCCGTGCACAAAAGTGATAAAGAAAAAACAGGACCTCAATCCACTACGCGCAGCACGGTGCACGCTAACTCAAAACAGATCACAGAGCAATCAGTAAGGATACCAACGTTGATTATTGAGAAATTCTATGGAGATGTCAGTATGTGGCAGGAGTTTGGAGCCAGTATGAGACCGCTATTCAACAAATGATTCACTGTGTAATAAAAAGAAGTTGACCTATCTGAAAAAACATATCTCACTGGACCAGCTGCAAAGGCAGTAGCAGGACTGATGTTAACAGACAGTAACTATGATGATGCAATCGCTCTACCTCAAGAGCAGATTTGGAAGGAAAGATCTTGTGATTAGTGCTCACATGTCAAAGCTGCTGAATCTCACTCCTGTGAAGAAATCCTCTGACTCTAAATGCATTGAGGCAGCTATATGATGAATCTGAAAATTCAGATTAGGAGCTTGGAATCACTGGGTTAGTGTCGAAGAACCTATGGAAGCCTTCTATGCCAATCTTACTGCAGATGATTCCAGAGGACATAGCTCTTTGACTATAGTCGTCAGAGGGGATAGATGATGAATGGAAAGTTGCTGAGATCGTCAGATTCCTACAGAAGGAGGTTCAGAGCAGGGAGAGAAGCTACTACAATGACAAGATCATGCAACCAACAAAAAGAGAGCAAACATGGACCGGCATGCTCCTTCAATGAAATGAAAACCAAAAAAACCGAACATGCCATCTGCTGAGGCACTGCACACAGCAGCCAGAAGGAACAAAACTGTCTATTCTGTGACCGTGCAGACCCCAAATCAGAAAACTGCCCTGACAACAATATTGCTACACGCAAAGAGAACTAAAGAACATGGGAAGATGCTTTGTAGTGTTTAGAACAGAAACACATAGCAAAATTCTGTAAAGTCAAAGATGTTGTCATGTGCAACATGTGGAAGCAGACATCACATTGCTGTGTGTACCGGAAAGAGGAGTGAGGTGCAATCCCCTACTGTTTCTGCAGATGCTGTTTTTCTCTCAGTTATCCCCCATTCAGTGAAGATGAAAACCAGCATGGACAGAACACTGTGTTGCTAAAACGGCAAAGCATGGTAGAAGGCCATCGGGCAGGAAGATAGCTCGTTGCTTACTAGATGGAGGCAGTCAGAGAAGCTTTGTACATGAAAACCTTGAAGTTCCAGTAAATCAACAAGGCACTCACTCTTCCCACGTTTGGCTCCTCTGCTCCAGCAACGTCTTGACGCAACACAGTGAAAGTCTATCTTGGAGAATGCCTGGGACAAACAGCAGAGAATTGAGATAGAGGCAATTGAAACTAAGAAGTCGACCGATTATGATTTTCAACGCCGATCGATACCGATTAGTGGAGGACAAAAAGCCGATACCGATTAATCGGCCGATGAAAAAAAAAAGTATGTATGTATGTATTTATTATATATATATATATACAGTATATCATACACACACCACATTTTTGTAATAATGACAATTGCAACATACTGAATGAACAATGAACACTTTTATTTTAAACTTAATATAATAATAAATAAAATCAATTTAGTCTCAAATAACATGAGAACATATGTTTAAAACGAACCACCAGCTTTCATGGGTCTCAATATTCCAGTTAAGTTTTAGTTGTAGTGCGAAGCAGAGCTTGTCTGCATGGTCCTCTGTCAGTCTGCTCCTCCGGCGGAACACAGACCTTATTTGAAGTAGATCAAGACATTCTCTATGAAGAGACATGAACGATAAAATAACGAGAACGCCATTTCAAGTTCAGCCGCAAGTTTATTACAGGAATTTTAACGCGTCGACTATTCTCTCTAAACCATATACCTTTGACTAATCCGGAAACTATCACCTCGAAACAAAACGTTTATTCCGTTCCGTATTTTATCTAACGGGTGGCATCCATGAGTCTAAAATATTCCTGTACATTGCAAATCCTTCATGTTATTGTCATAATTACGTACAATTCCTGGCAAATTAGTTCGCAAAGTAGCCAGGCGGCCCAAACTGTTTGCATTATACCCGGACTCTGCGTGCAATGAACACAAGATAAATGCACAAATTCACCTGGTTAATCTTGCCTG
>NC_036844.1:24978578-25069699 GCF_002910315.2 Salvelinus sp. IW2-2015
CTAACCTGGATTTCTTTTAGCTAAATATGCAGGTTTAAAAATATATACTTGTGTATTGATTTAAGAAAGGCATTGATGTTTATGGTTAAGTACACATTGGAGCAATGACAGTCATTGATTGATTGTTTTTTATAAGATAAGTTTAATGCTWGCTAGCAACTTACCTTAGCTTACTGCATTCGYGTAACAGGCAGGCTCCTCGTGGAGTGCAATGTAATCAGGTGTTAGAGCATTGGACTAGTTAACTGCAAGGTTGCAAGATTGGATCCCCCAGCTGACAAGGTTAAAAGTCTGTCATCAACGTTCCTAGGCCGTCATTGAAAATAAGAATGTGTTCTTAACTGACTTGCCTAGTTAAATAAAGATTAAATAAAGGTGTAAAAAAATAAAAATAATAAAATTTTAAAAATATCGGCAAATCGGCGCCCAGAAATACCGATTTCCGATTGTTATGAAAACTTGAAATCGGCCCTAATTAATCGGCCACTCCGATTAATCGGTCGACCTCTAATTGAAACCCCACAAGTGTGCACAGCTATGATGAAGGTTCCTGGTGAACAGATTCAACATGAGCTCAATAGAAAGGGACTGCAGCTCGCAGACTTTCCAGGAGATGACAATGATCCTGAACTCTCTGTCCTGATAGGAGCAGACTACTACTGGCAGATAGTATCAAGCAAAGTGGAGTGACTGACGGAGACGCTGTTTGCTTTAGAGAGCACCTTTGGATGGTCGGTGCAGGKACCAGTGTCCATGTCAAGTGTGGCCGAGGCAACATGCATGTTCATCCCACTTGATGAAGACACACTAGTCTCCAAACAACTGCATGCATTCTGGGAGCTTGAGTCTCTGGGTATTATAAGCAAAAAAACATAGAACCCAGAGGAAAACGAGGCTCTACAGAGGTTYGAGGAAACAACCACCTTCAAAGATGGACGATACCACRTGGAGATGCCAAGGAAACGAGAAATGCCAGAACTCCAAGACAACTATAGAATTGCCAAGAAACGGTTTGAAGGTCTGAAGAAAAGACTGAAGAAGGATGTGACGTTGTACAGCAGATACAATGAAGTAGTATAGGACTACATACAACAGGATAGACGTGCCCAAGGACAACGCATCAAGCGCAGACATTGTAAAATACTACTTACCTCACCATGCAGTACTCCGAGAAGATAAGGTGAYGACAAAACTGAGAGTGGTGTTTGATACCTCGTCCCATGAAGATGGCTGTCCATCCCTCAATGACTGTCTACTCACAGGACCTAACCTGAATCCGGATCTGCTCAGCGTTCTGATAAAGTTCAGACTACATGAGATCGCATTCATGSCAGACATCAAGAAGGCTTTCCTGCAGATATCCCTAGCAGAGAGAGACAGAGAYGCCAGAATAACTGAATCCCCACCATTCGAAGTCCCAGGTGTGGATTTTGCAGGACCGCTCTGTGTGAAAGAAAATGGTTCTGTGAAGAAGTCATACACTGCACTGTTCAYTTGTGCTGTAACCAGAGCAGTGCATTTGGAACTGGTCTCAGATCAGTCAACAGAGAYATTCTGGTTAGCTCTTAAAAGATTCATCTCAAGGAGAGGATTATACAAGGTMATCTACTCAGACAATGCAAAAACGTTCAAGAGAGCTGATCAGGACTTGAAAGAGCTGTGGAAGGCAATCGAAGAGCCCCAACTCTTGGCGTTCTTCTCAGAAAGGGGCATMACCTGGAGGTTCATCGCTGAGCGAGCAGCCTGGTGGGCGGATTCTGGGAAAGACTCGTCAGGTCAGTGAAAACATGCCTGAGAAAGGTTCTTAGGAGAGCTTCACTCAACTTTGAAGAGATGTGCACAGTCCTGACAGAGGTTGAAGCTATCCTAAATTCTAGGCCTCTGACCTTCGTGCMCAATGAAGTGGATGAACCACAACCCCTGACCCCAGCACTCTTCCTGGTGGGTAAAAGACCTCTTTGCTGCACAAGCCATTTCCAGCTGACACTCAGCACCCAACACTAAACAAGGAGGAAATGACACGCAGATGGAAGTACAGGCAGAGACTTGTGACCAGCTTCTGGAACAGTTAGCAAAGATACTACTTGCTGGATCTAAAGGCAGCACACCACTGTGACACACCACAGCCCACCCCACTGAAAGCGGGTGACATTGTACTCATTGGAGAAGATAACACACCCAGACAMACCTGGAAACTAGGAAAGACTGAGGAACTGTTTCCAGACCGAGATGGCCTAGTTAGGTCATGTTCAGTTCGTACTGCTTCAGGGATTTTGTTGAGGAKACCTATTCAGWTGATATACTGCCTAGAGATTTAGATGAACACAGTTGTTCATCGGGGGGAGGATGGTATAACTTTAATGGGTTACAGAGTTAATGTTTAAGTTAATTCATTGAGCTGTATCTAAAGATATTTTCTTTATWGTTATTTACATATGTAATTGTATTAGAATTTGTGTGTTGGAGATTGAGAGAACCAAATACATATTTTGTTGTATTGGATTATGCTTTTTACTGAAAGTTCCAGAATGCCTTGCGATAGGAAGTAGAGAGAGAACGCGCCAGTTATGTACAAGTGACAAGTGATTATCCTGACTTTCGCTAGCAACTTTCTTTTAYTGTTTTGTAGAATCTAAAGTTGTTAAATGTAACGTGAACAAGTAGTATTACTAAAAGAAGCTTTCATTTCAAACCCGACGTCCCGAGCCATTACTTTGAAGATAGTTATTCTATACTGTATGCTGTAGCGTTAAGATTTCCCTTCACTGGAACTAAGGGGCCTAGGCCGAACCATAAAAACAGCCCCAAACCATTATTCCTCCTCCACCAAACTTTACAGTTGGCACTATGCATTCGGGCAGGTGACGTTAACTRGACTGMCAGATGGTGAAGCATGATTCATCACTCCAGAGAACACGTTTCCACTGCTCCAGAGTCCAATGTCGGCAAGCTTTCACCACTCCAGCCGATGCTTGGCATTGCGCACGTCTTTCTTAGGCTTGTGTGTGGATGCTTGGCCATGGAAACCCATTTCATGAAGCTCCCGACGAACAGGTATTGTGCTAACGTTGCTTCCAAATGCAGTTTGGAACTCAGTTGTGAGTGTTGCAGAGGACAGTCGTTTTTTAYGTGCTGTGCRCTTCAGCASTCTGCGGTCCTGTTCTGTGAGCTTTTGTGGCCTACCACTTCGAGGCAGAGCTCTAGTTGCTCCTCTACGTTTCCACTTCACAATAACAGCACTTACAGTTGACAGGGGCAGCTCTAGCAGGGCAGAAATTTGACAAACTGACATGTTGGARAGGTGGCATCCTGTGACGGTGCCACGTTGAAAGTCACTGATCTCTTCAGTAAGSCCATTCTACTGTCAATGTTTGTCTATGGAGCTTTCATGGCTATGTACTCCATTTGATACGTGGCTGAAATAGCCAAATCAACTAATTTGAAGAGGTGTCCACGTACTTTTCTATATATAGTGTACTTTGCATTGTATTATGTATGTGATACGTGGTTGGGATATGACTGTGATCCAGTATGTGGTTGTGTCACCTGGCTATGTTAAGTTGAATGCCCTAGTTTTGGGTTGTTCTGGATGGGAGCTTCTGCTGAATAGCTAAATTGTAATGTCAATGTAGTGCTATGTATGTACAGTATATTTATGTATRTTATGTATTTTATTTGTTGTGTTGTTTCCTGTTTGGACTCCAGGAAGTGTATATATACATATCATACTTTTTAACTGTACCGGATTTACATTTAGTATGTTACTTTTAGACAGAGATCAAGCTGGATCAACATATAGGCTACTACAGTAAGAGTGGTATAAGGCTGTTGTTTAAACTGGTGGATAGCCCTGCATCCGCAAGACTAGGGGTCACATTGTTCTTAATTGAAACAAGAAATAAATGATATTGTATGCAAAGATGAATCAAGGTAATACTTCACATTTGCTAACAAGCAAGCCTATTCATGGTCATAAGCAACTACCTGCACTTTTTTCATTTTTTCGTCATTTCGTTTTTTTTGGCTCATTTTGTCATTGGCTGGCTAGTAATGCCACAAATTCCTTTTTAAAAACGGTTCATGTAATTTAGAATATTGAAAATGTAGGCTTACACATTCCTGAATTCACACTTGTTTAGTTTAGCTGTTCATCTAATAGTTGATAATGATATTATGTAAATTAATACTAGCTAGCAAGCATAACACACAAACGCACTAGTAAGCAAACACAATTGGACACATCTAATCATCTTACCTATTTTGACATTGTGAATGTTCCCTTTTCTTGTATTGCTTTCGGCACCCGTTCGTACATCTTTATTTGTCCTTCTCAGTTGCAAGTTTCTAGATCATTATTTTGAAATGCAACTCCTGGCAAAATCCAATATCACCGCCAGCTGATATATAAGAGCTGTGTCCCAAATGGCGGCCTATTCCCTAGTGCACCCTATCCATTTTACACAGCAAAGGTTTTACACCGAGATCTTTTGTATTTCCTCATTTTATGGTAGCTGCTGCTTAAGTCAACGGTTCCTAGGTAAGGTCATTTGACATGGAGCCCAGTCTACTGTCTCTGCTCCAACATATTTTCATTGTATTTGTTATGCTGGGTTTTAACAGGATGAAGGTGCTGCTAACTGTGAGTCATTCCAGAATCTATATCATTCATGTATGAGACGGGAGGCAACCTATGAATCTTGGCGGTGAGATTCAGATGAGTGTAACACAATGTGAAAAACATAATGGATATACATTTTTATGAAAAACAAACACACAGCAAAGAAACATCTTCCATGGACCTTGATTGGGATTATGAATGTTCCATTCAAAACTGTGAATAGCATCCCTCGCCACATACACACATACATTCACACTTCATCGATAAGTGATAATTTWGTATATGGGCTCACAGAAATCAATGATTTTCAATTGTAAAACCGCCTTGTTGTAATCAATTGCATTTGCCGGTTAAATTKAATCAATGGSGATTACTCGATTTGGCTCAAGAGATACATTCTGTTATGGGAGAATACTAATGTACTGGAAGGACCATGTGGGCTCATCAGGGCCAATGTCACATTYCCTTTATTCAGGCCCTCCTAATTTCTCTATTGATCGCTGACTCTGCCAGTACCTGCCCTCCCATTTTTCTCATCAGTCATATTCATGCTGTGGTTAATATTGGTACCTTTCTGTTTTCACTTCTCTTTAATAACAAACCAAGGTTTTTTTATTGTTGTGGTGTTTATTAAAAGCAGCACACTTAACAGTGTGATCAATCAAATTAGAAAACATTTATCGTGTAAATAGTGAATTTGTTTGTATTCCTCAATAATCTTCCCCTTATCTTTGATTTACAATAAATCAAAGGTGCCCAGGTAATTGAAGGCTTAACATCAGTTCCAGACTTTCAGAGATCAAAACAAATGTTATTGGTCACATACACATGGTTAGACACATGGTGTCGTTTAAAGACGCACTCCAGCTATTTGTTTTACTTTTCCTGTTGAAAAACAATGTTCCACGTATAAATACAGTAATGTACACACACACTTAAGGGTAAAAACATATATACTGTATGTTTTGAGCAAAATAGTGGTTTTTAGACACAAGTGCAAACTTCATGGAGTACACAATTCAAGGAGTTGGTCTGATGGTGCCCTCTGATGTCATCAGCTTCCCCCTTTGCTTGAGGAACAATAGAGGAATAGAAAACCCACCGCTTCCACACTTGTGCCATGTCAGAGGACAGCTGGACCACCTATTGAACAGTGCCTTTTGTTACCTAAATCAGATAAATTAGCTGAAAAAAGAGACTGGAGTAGGGCTTTATTAAGGACATGCTCTTTGATCAGCATTTATCATGTATTTTCTTTGTTCTTACTGACATAAACTGTGTGATGAATCTTGCACCTCTGATATCACGTCTGGTATCACCTGCCACTGTCCATCTAGACACACTATATACAGTATCATACCACGACATGAGTGCATAAGTGCCCTTTGATATTTTGAGTAGAAATTGTGCACAAATATTGAATGAAAAATAATGTTACATTAAATGAAGTGATCTTTTGTACAGACCAATTGAACATTTTAAAAATCTGCATTTTGCCATGTCCTTCTGTGGTTTCTATGGAGATTTTAACCACAACATTTCTCACTTTCCACCATCATTGTAAGGTCCTAGTTATGTCGTTACTTTGACAAAGTTATTTGTGAAGATCTATTTATTTCATGTATTAGTGATTCATTTTAATAACCTCTTGAGATGGGAAGTTAAGCTGAACATGTGCTTTTTATGACAGCATGTTAAAATTAAGTTTTTCACCAAGTTACACTACTCGAAAGGTACCTAATTAGTGGAATGACCAATACCACTTCTCTATTGAAGGTTGATATCTCAGAGACCAAATACTGTTTCAGACATTAGTGAGATAATTCATGCCCCCAGTTCAATTTTGTGTGGCTCGTTTCATGGAGGTTGAAGGTGAATGGTTCAGCTGTCTCCTCTACAAGTGGGGTAGCCAATCTTTCAAGGCCCTCTAGTTAATCTACTGTCTGTGTCTATTGAATATAATGAACCAGCAATGCTTTGTTCTGTGAAGAGTTTCTTTGATCAGGGTGAAATGTATAGTTAATCAGTGACAACATGGGTGTGGGCAACAGAAACAATGGAGCAGTTCCTCAACAAAAACACTGACAAATCATTGCTGTGGCAGATTACATTACATTTCCAGCCATTCCAAGTAAAAGGATTAGGAACAATCCTTTGTTTTTATGTGTTCCCTGTGTGCAGTTTTAGTGTCTGACTGTAAGCATTGTAGTCCCTAACACGGGCATATTTTTAAACGGTCCCTCATTTTAATGTCAACCCTGTTACGTGAACTGAACTCTCATTTTAATATGGTGAAACTATTCCTTAAAAAAAAATCTAAAGAGACTGAACATATAATAGTCAAATCGTAGTGTAAAGCAGGTGAGCTGGATCTAGTCTTTTTAGAAATGTTCTGGAGCTTTGTGGTGTAAAACTGTGGGTTGAGCATAATACTTCAACCCTGTTACAAGAACTTTTAAAGTTTCTTCAAGTGCAGTCGCAAAAACCATCAAGTACTATGATGAAACTGGCTCTCATGAGGACTGCCACAGGAAAGGAAGACCCAGAGTTAACTCTGCTGCAGAGAGTAAGTTCATTAGAGTTAACTGCACCTCAGATTGCAGCCCAAATAAATGCTTCACAGAGTTCAAGTAACAGACACATCTCAACATCAACTGTTCAGAGGAGACTGTGTGAATCAGGCCTTCATGGTCAAATTGCTGCAAAGAAACCACTACTAAAGGACACCAATACGAAGGAGAGACATGAGCAATGAACRTTAGACTGGTGGAAATCTGTCCTTTGGTCTGATGAATCCAAATTTGAGATTTTTGGTTCCAACCATCGTATCAAAAATATATAATTTTTGTATTTTTGGGGGGGGAACTCAGTCAGGGTCTCAACTTACTGTTGCGAGTTAGAATAGTAGAATACACAAGGTGCAATTTCGAAATGTGGTTGCGCATGAACAGATTCTCTCTTTTTATGTCACTGATAGTCACTCATTTAGCCCATGTCAGCAAAACATTTTTAGATTGGTAAATTAGTCTAGCGGTCAGCTATCTAAACTTAGAAATCATGGTCGAATTACCATCTGGGGGACCCCCATTGATTTTGCAAGACAGTCTCAATCATATTAAAAACAGCAAACATTTCACACCACCCTATGGTCAAATTTTTAGAATTTAATTAAATTAGTAAAACAGCTCATTTTCCTCTCGGTCCCCTTTGCAAAGTGAGTAGAATTGCATGAAATTAGTTATAAAATTGCCAAATCTTCTGTCCACCCCATGGTAAAATGTGTAGAATTGCAGAAAATTAGCTTTTAAATTGCATCATTTTCTCTATGCCCCATGACAAAATGTGTAGAGTTGCACTAAATGAACTCTAAAATGTAGAAATGTTCTCTCCGCTGTCAAGAGGGTGGCCGCTAAACTGTTTTGCTCACAATGTGTGTGGGGTATCGATCTGAGTTCGCAGATCCACAGTCCCTCATGATGAGTTGCAATTGTTTGTGTCCCCCACCCCTATTACATTTTAGCCACTGAGCAGACACTCTTATCCAGAGCAACTTACAGTAGTGACTGCATAAATGTTGATACTTTTTTAATACAATACTGGTCCCCTGTTGGAATCAAACCCACAACCCTGGCATTGCAAGCACCATGGTGTACCAACTGAGCCACACGGGACCCTATCAAACTTCCCCATCCCTGGTCTAGCTGGTCAAGCTATTCTGACTAGCATGGTCTAACTGGCAAAACCAATGCACATCCTTATTATATTTCCCAGCATGCTCTACTGTTGTTTGATTTTTAAGAATTGTTTGTTTCAATATCTGTGTTTTTGCATGTACATTGATTTGATTAATCTTATGGTACACAATATAAATAACAMATTTTTCTAAACTGATCCAATCTGTTAGTTGGATTTATTGCATCTGTTAATGAAATGCTCCACTCACACAGACACTGTGGTGAAGAAGGCGCAACAGCACCTCTTCAACCTCAGGAGGTTGAAGACATTTGGCTTGTCAACCAAAACCCTGACAAACTTTTAMAGATGCACAATCGAGAGCATCCTGATGGGCTGTATCACAGTCTGGTACGGCAACTGCACCTCCCTCAATCGCAAGGCCCTACAGAGGGTTGTGCGGTCTGCATAACGCAAAACCGGGGGCAAACTACCTGCCCTCCATGACACCTACAGTCGTGGCCAAAAGTTTTGAGAATGACACAAATATTAATTTCCACAGTTTGCTGCTTCAGTGTCTTTAGATATTTTTGTCAGATGTTACTATGGAATACTGAAGTATAATTACAAGCATTTCATACGTGTCAAAGGCTTTTATTGACAATTACATGAAGTTGATGCAAGGAGTCAATATTTGCAGTGTTGACCCTTCTTTTTCAAGACCTCTGCAATCCGCCCTGGCATGCTATCAATTAACTTCTGGGCCACATCCTGACTGATGGCATCCCATTCTTGCATAATCAATGCTTGGAGTTTGTCAGAATTTGTGGGGTTTTGTTTGTCCACCCGCCTCTTGAGGATTGACTACAAGTTCTCAATGGGATTAAGGTCTTGGCAGTTTCCTGGCCATGGACCCAAAATATCGATGTTTTGTTCCCCGAGCCACTTAGTTATCACTTTTGCCTTATGGCAAGGTGCTCCATCATGCTGGAAAAGGCATTGTTCGTCACCAAACTGTTCCTAGATGGTTGGGAGAAGTTGCTCTCGGAGGATGTGTTGGTACCATTCTTTATTCATGGCTGTGTTCTTAGGCAAAATTGTGAGTGAGCCCACTCCCTTGGCTGAGAAGCAACCCCACACATGAATGGTCTCAGGATGCTTTACTGTTGGCATGACACAGGACTGATGGTAGCGCTCACCTTGTCTTCTCCGGACAAGCTTTTTTCCGGATGCCCCAAACAATCGGAAAGGGGATTCATCAGAGAAAATGACTTTACCCCAGTCCTCAGCAGTTCAATACCTGTACCTTTTGCAGAATATCAGTCTGTCCCTGATGTTTTTCCTGGAGAGAAGTTGCTTCTTTGCTGCCCTTCTTGACACCAGGCCATCCTCCAAAAGTCTTTGCCTCACTGTGCGTGCAGGTGCACTTACACCTGCCTGCTGCCATTCCTGAGCAAGCTCTGTACTGGTGGTGCCCCGATCCCGCAGCTGAATCAACTTTAGGAGACGGTCCTGGCGCTTGCTGGACTTTCTTGGACGCCCTGAAGCCTTCTTCACAACAATTGAACTGCTCTCCTTGAAGTTCTCGATCATCCGATAAATGGTTGATTTAGGTGCAATCTTACTGGCAGCAATATCCTTGCCTGTGAAGCCCTTTTTGTGCAAAGCAATGATGACGGCACGTGTTTCCTTGCAGGTAACCATAGATGACAGAGGAAGAACAATGATTCCAAACACCACCCTCCTTTTGAAGCTTCCAGTCTGTTTTTTGAACTCAATCAGCATGACAGAGTGATCTCCAGCCTTGTCCTCGTCAACACTCACACCTGTGTTAACGAGAGAATCACTGACATGATGTCAGCTGGTCCTTTTGTGGCAGGGCTGAAATGCAGTGGACATGTTATTTTGGGATTCAGTTCATTTGCATGGAAAAGAGGGAATTTGCAATTAATTGCAGTTCATCTGATCACTCTTCATAACATTCTGGAGTATATGCAAATTGCCATCATACAAACTGAGGCAGCAGACATTGGGAAAATGAATGTGTCATTCTCAAAACTTTTGGCCACGACTGTACAGCACCCGATGTCACAGGAAGGTCAAAAAGATTATCAAGGACATTAACGACCCGAGCCATTGCCTGCTCACACCACTACCTTCCAGAAGGTGAGGTCAGTACAGGTGCATCAAAGCTGGGACTGAGAGACTGAAAAACAGTTTCTATCTTAAGGCCATCAGACCGCTAAACAGCAATCACTAACTCAGAGAGGCTGCTGCCTACATTGAGACCCAATCACTGGCCACTTTAATAAATGGATCACTAGTCACTTTATACAACACACTCTAAATAATGCCACTTTAATAATGTTTAAATATCTTACATTACTCATATCACATGTAGTGTATATACTGTATTTTATACCATCTATTGCACCTTGCCTATGCCGCTCGGCCATCCCCATCTATATACTTACATGTACATATTCTCATTCACCCCTTTTAGATTTGTGTTTATTAGGTAGTTGTTCGGTAATTGTTAGATTACTTGTTAGATATTACTGCACTGTCGGAACTAGAAGCACAAGCATTTCGCTACACTCACATTAACATCTGCTAACCATGTGCATATGACAAATCAAATTTGATATGATTTGATTTGGTTGTTCCAGTTTAGATGGTTTAGGTCTCATTTATTCATCTCTCTAACCCTGGAAGTAATTCTGAAAGCAGTGTGTGGGTGAATAAAAGTTCCAATTGTTGGATATCCCAACTCTGGCTGGATTCCAATAGGAATTAACATTACTTTGCAAGCCAGGCCAGCATAATATGAATTGCATTCACCAGCATACCAGTATCACCAGCAAACCAGTAAGTGTCCAAAGCACAATGAATGCTAGTCACCAGCAAAACCCGCTCTAGTCACCAACAGGSTGACTATTTAATGCAAATATTTCTAGGGCTTCTATCTGTCTGTCTGATAACAGATGTAACATGTTACACACATGGGCATTGGTCCACTGATTTAAGCTCTCCTTTTTTGAAAGGTAACGTTTGTGCTGGGATTTTTCTCTTGTGTGTACATTGCATGACAGTTTACAGATATCCCATATGCAGTCATGATATTCAACGCTGATGCTCCAGTGCCATCAAGTGAAGGTACATGAAATTACACTGAAATAAAACTTGTGTTAAGTCCTCTCATGTGTAGAGACTACTATATGTACATAGTATTCTCCATAATAGGACTTCATGAGACCCATAACGCAACATCACATAATTGTGTAACAGAAAGTGAAAAGCATAATGGGTACCATTAAAAAAAAACACAACAAAGAAGCACCTTGATTGGAATTAAGAATGTTCCATTCAAAACTGCAAACAGCATCCCTTGACACATTCATTCTCACAAACACATTCACACTTCGTCGATAAGTGGTAATTTAGTATATGGGCTCACCGAAATCAATGCCTTGTAATCAATTGCATTTGCCAGTTAAAATGAATCAATGGGGATTACTTGACTAAAATGTGGAACATCGCTTTGGCTCAAGAGATACATTCTGTTATGGGAGAATACTAATGTACTGGAAGGACCATGTGGGCTCATCAGGGCCAATGTCACATTCCCTTTATTCAGGCCCTCCTAATTTCTCTATTGATCGCTGACTCTGCCAGTACCTGCCCTCCCATTTTTCTCATGAGTCATATTCATGCCGAGGTTAACATTGGTACCTTTCCGTTTTCACTTCTCTTTAATAAGAAATACAAGGTTTTTTATTGCTGTGGTGTTTATTAAAAGCAGCACACTTACAAATGGAATAAATAACATTAGCAAAGATTTGTTTTCTGTAAACAGGGAATTTGTTTGCCTTCCCCTTATCTCTGATTTACAGTAAATCGCAGGTGCCCAGGTATTTGAAGCCTAAACATCAGTTCCAGACTTTCAGAGATGGTAGTTTAAAGATGCACTCCAGCTTTTTGTTTTACTTTTCCTATTGAAAAACAATATCCCACGTATAAATACATTAATGTACACACACACTTAAGGGTTAAGGAACATGTTTTTTAGACACAAATGCAAACATCATGTAGTAGGCCATTCAATGAGTTGGTCTGATGGTGCCCTTGATGTCATCAGTCTCCCCTTTGCTTGAGGAACAATAGAGGAGCATCTATCCACACTTGTGCCACGTCAGAGGACACCTGGACCACCTATTGAGCAGTGCCTTTTGTTAAGTAAATCAGGTGATAAAAGAGCTGAAAAAGAGGCTGGAGTAGGACTTTAATAAGGACATGTTCTTTGATCAGCAGTTATCAACATGTATTTTCTTTGTTCTTACTGACATAAAATGTGTGATGAATCTGGCACCTCTGGTATATTTGGGGTGGCAGGTAGCCTAGTGGTTAGAGTGTAGGGCCAGTAACTGAAAGGTTGCTAGATCAAGCTGACAAGGTAAAAATATGTTTTTCTGCCCCTGAACAAGGCAGTTAACCCACTGTTCCTAGACCGTCATTGTAAATAAGAATTTGTTCCTAACTGACTTGCCTAATTTAATAAAGGATCAATTWAAAATATTCTGGTGTCACCTGCCACTGTCTTTCTTAATGCACTGTATGCCACTTCTCTATTGAAGGTTGAGATATCAGAGAGCAAAAAGATACTTAAGTATCAAAAGTAAAAGTATAAATGATTTCAAATTGATTATATTAAGCTAACCAAATGGCACATTTTTTGTATTTTTTAAGGATAGCCTGGGACACACTACAACAAGCAGATATCATTTCCAAACGAAGCATTTGTGTTTAGTGATTCTGCCAGATCAGAGGCAGTAGGGATGTATGGAGTTAAAAGTACATGATTTTATTTAGGAATGTGAAGTAAAAGTAAAAGTTGTCCAAAATATAAATAGTAAAGTAAAGTACAGATACACAAAAAAAACTTCTTAAGTAGTACTTTAAAGTATTTTTTACTTAAGTACTGTACACCACTGGTTTCATGCAGGATGGTATCACCTGCCACTGTCCTTCTTAATGCACTATATGTCACATCTCTTTTGAAGGTTGAGATATCAGAGAACAAATACTGTATCAACCTTTAGTGAATATTKTTTCTCTTTTCAATCTTTCAAGGCCCTCTAGTTAATCTACTGTCTGTGTCTATTGAATATAATGAACCAGCAATGCTTTGTTCTGGGAAGAGTCTCTTTGATCAGGGTGAAATGTACAGTTAGTCAGTACATGGAAAAACAAAAAATCAATGACCACTTCTGATATTCAGAGACAGACTCAACTATCTTGGGAGATATTAGCTATCCGTCTTCAGTGAATCACATTTGGGAGAGAGAAAATGTAATCTGAACGCAACCAATCAACTTCCTCAAATACCTTCCCCAGACACACCCAATAGCCCTGTAAGAAACCTTTAAGCTCTTAATTAGCATCAGGTATTACATACAGGCATTAATAGTTTTTAACTGTCATAAATAACTCCATCTGTATCCTAGAAGACACCCTGGAAGTATATACTGTATATTAATAGGCATCATTCACGCAAACACTTGTTTTAAGTGTATCATGTTTGAATGGGAAGGCCATTTAAAGACTGTGGGATTAGCTAAAAAAAAAAWWTATAATAACCAACTGCAAGCAAGCTAGTACATCCTTGTCTGAACCTGAATGCAGGGTTTGATCTCTGACAATGTATTCCTAATGACAATGTGCTGTTGAATAATATTGTGGTTTTGTATCTTTGCCAAATATATAATCCTGCGTTGTGTAAAACAGCTCATCCTGACTCATTTGTTTAGGGCTTACCCATGTAGCAGAAGAGGCTGGTGGGAGTAGCTATAGGAAGACGGGTTCATTGTAATGGCTGGAATGGAATAATGGAACGGAGTCAAACATGTGGTTTCCATATGTTTGATGCATTTGGTAACGTTACATTTATTCCATTCTAGCATTACACTTCCCTGTCCTCCTATAGTTCTTCCCACCAGCCTCCTCTGCTACACGGGTAAGCCCTACAAATATTTTATTTAACTAGGCATGTCAGTTATTAAAGAACAAATTCTTATTTACTATGATGGCCTACCCCGGCCAAACCTTCACCCCACTGGGCCAATTGTGCACTACCCTATGGGACTCCCAATCAGGGACAGTTGTGATACAGCCTGGAATTGAACCAGGGTCTGTAGTGATGCCTCCAGCACTGTGATACAGTGCCTTAGACCGCTGCGCCACTCAGGAGACATGTTGGAAACCCCTTAACCAGAGCCATGTAGTTTCATGATCTGGACTGATCTCCTAGACTAGGTCAACAGGTGGGTCAGTCCCTCTACCTCTGTCTTGGTGATATGCTTGCAAGTGACAACATGGGTGTGAGCAACAGAAACAATGTAGTACAGTACTACCGAAACAAAAACACTGAATAAACATTGTTGTGGCAGATTTAATTAATTTACAGGCATTCCAAGTGAGAGGATTAGGAATCATGTTTTTATGTGTTCCCTGTGTGCAGTTTTACTGTCTGACTGTAAGCACTGCAGTCCCTGCCACGGGCCTGGGCGGAACAAGACGATGGCTGCATCATCATTATATGGAATGCAGTTTTTGCTGGCTAGATAACATATAACAAAAATGATATAGAAAACTAAACAAACATTTGGCTCACTTTATCTCTGTCAATGGGGCACCACACACTTACATTTCATGCATAACATATGTAGCCTATATATGTCTTCATGTAGTAGCCCAGGGTTGAACTGGGACCAGAAATTGTCCCTGGCATTTCTTACACACTAGTCTGTTTTTTTTGTTGTTGTAATTTTTAACCCCTTTTCCTTCCCAATTTCATTCTTGTCTCATCGCTGCAACTGCCCAATGGGCTCAGGAGAGGAGAAGGTCGAGTCATGTGTCCTCCGAAAAATTACCCACCAAACCGCACTTCTTAACACCCGCTCGCTTAATCCAGAATCCAGCTGCACCTATGTGTTGGAGGAAATACTGTTCAACGGATGACCGAAGTCAGCCTGCAGGCACACGGCCCGCCACAAGGAGTCGCTAGAGCGTGATGAGCCAAGTAAAGCCCGCCCGGCCAAACCCTCCCCTAACCCAGACGACGCTGGGCCAATTGTGCACCGCCGTATGGGACTCCCGGTCACGGCCGGTAAAGACATAGCCTTGGATCAAAGACACAGCCTGGGCTCAAACCCCAGGCTGTAGTGACGCCGCAACACTGCAAGACAGTAACTTAGACCACCTCGCCACTCACCTCACCTCACACAGGCCACACCTGTCTGTTTTTTTTTTCTTGAGGCCACCACACTGGCCCATTTTTCCCCTTGAGGCCCCCAATATTAGTCAGATAATGTTTATGTTGAGCTAAAAACCCAAGTTAGACAGGCCCACTAGGCCTTCAAATGGCATGGCCAAAATGCCTGATGACCAGTCCGCCCCTGTAGCCTAAACATGCCATTAGCAGCAGTAGTTTCGACTACTATTATTATGCAAAATAACATTGGCCTATCCTCTTGGCCTATTTTTTTTGCCAGTCTTATGCAATAAATCTTGTCTATGCCTACTGATATAAAGTTATAAAGGTAAAATAGGCCTACTCATCATATCTCTCTGTATTGTTATTAATAAAATGTAGACCTAGCCTATGTTGGATGAAGGTGCATTGTGCTCAGCAGGCAACGATGTTGATGATAAACTTACAATAACAGTATTGAGTAACCTAATGCCTGGAAATGTCTTGCCTGTTGATCACGTCTTGCCTATTGATCAGTCACAGTGGCTGCTCTGATTGACAGGAGAAACGGTTCATGCGAAAGCTGAGGGCAAGAGTAATATCTTTATTAAATAGCTCATCAATTTCTCGATAGAGAAATCATTAGCGTGGAGTGTCGAAAGGGGTGATACATTTAGAATGGAAACAAGTGGGCGTTGATTTTTCCGATACTTTCTCAGTGTTTCTCTTTTCTTATGTTTTGCAGATGGACTTCATCGAATTTGGAGTGAATTTTCCGTAAATATTCTATTTGCCTGATAACTTTATTTTCACTAATTACTTCCGCATGATTTTGCATTGGTTGTTCACTTTTAAAATTATCAACTGACGCACCCTGTCAATTGCAACCTTGTTCGGTGGCACTGGCCACATGCCACTCTGACCCGGGCTCATAAAGCTGAATTCTGTGGAAATTCACAGGCTTTTTATGATGCCTCACGGGTCATTTTGCACGACTGACCACACCTGTCTCTAAATGTCTATGAGGGTTAGGTTACAGCCATTCCCAGGCCCCGTTATGGCACAGTATCACCACCCCTTGCCTCCTCCAGTGTCCCCCTAATGGCCAAGGAGCGGAGGAACCAGCCTAAAGAGCCCCATGTACCCTGATTTCTAACACCGCTCAGAGGCCTTTATCAGCCAGAGTTGGGGGCGACTGGAGAACTCTGTCCCTTTCTGGTAGAGGGAACCGGCCCTAATCTGGTCAGGAAATGAGACAACTTTGCCAATCTGATTCTGGCTGCCTGAACTTGGCAAAGGAGCTGGACAAACTCTTGCCAAGAATATGTGCAATGTTAAAACCTGTTTTAATTTTAATAGAGGAAGTGCATCACTAAATGTAATTGACTCAACTGAAATGGAATTGAACCCGTCTGATGGTAGAGGTTTGGAAGACTACTACGTTTGCCTTTGTAGTGGCCCTTAATTCTACTGCTCAACTGGGCCCCAACTAAAATGTGAAATAGATTTGCACTACTCGTGTACTTTTCATAGAATACAGCCCTGTGCTACCCTCAACATATTCCAGATCACTCGGGGGAGTTTCCTAAACACCAAGCACCAAGATCATAATTTTATCTTATAAAATTCTTAGAACTAAGGCTGCGTTTAGAGGCAGCCCAATTGTGAAATTGTTTCATTAATTGGTCTTTWGAACGATCACGTCAGATATTTTCAAATCCAGTCTTTTTCAGAGCTGATCTGATTGGTCAAGAAAACAATTATTGGAAAAAAGAGAATTGGGCTGCCTGTTTAAATGCAGCSTATGACGCTTCTWAAACTCTTCACAGAGTTAGTTTTCAGGTGTTTATTAGTACTGCTTGCWCACAAAGGCCCTCCCAAGAAGAGTGTCATGCAGACTTCAACTTCAGCCACCATAACTAGCCTTTGAACAAATGAATATGTGCCTTGAGTTATTAAACATGAAAAAAGAATAGTCTTCACTCTCATTATTCTGAAACTGCAAGGCTAGCAACTGACAAATCTTACCACCACCTACTGTATATAGTTATCACAAGCCCTCTAACGTGACTAGTTGGTATACAAAGGGAGAAACTAATTTGAGGCTAATTAATGTCAAATTTGTGTGGAATCATTAACCTTCTGTCTGACTCTACCATTAATGGAATAGTCTTTTTGTGAAAACTAAGCAAATGTTTTGTGCTATATGCACCAAGTCTTGAACTAACAGGACCCTGAACAGATTCTACCCACAAGCCATAAGACTGCAAAAACAGTTAGTCCGGTAGCTATTTGGTTAACCATTTAACTATTTGCATTGACTCTTTGTGCACAATTTTTTTTGACTCATCACATATGCTACTGCTACTAATTACGATCTGTTACTGTATGTGCATGTAACTAGGAATAAAGTATCTACCTCAATTACCTCGTACCCCTGCACATCGACTCGGCACTGGCACAAAACATTGCAGGTGTACCCCTTGTATATAGTCATGTTATTGTTACTCATTGGGTATCTTTTATTACGTTTTTTACTTTTCTATTATTGCTCTATTTTCTTTCTCTCTGCATTATTGGGAAGTGCCTTTTACTGCTAGTCCAAATCAAATTGTATTGGTCACRTACACATATTTAGCAGGTGTAGTGAAATGCTTGTGTTCCTAGCTCCAACCTGTTGTTTGTGAA
Organism: Salvelinus sp. IW2-2015; assembly: GCF_002910315.2. Lineage (NCBI taxonomy): Eukaryota > Metazoa > Chordata > Actinopteri > Salmoniformes > Salmonidae > Salvelinus > Salvelinus sp. IW2-2015. Next base: position 24,996,806 of record NC_036844.1, read on the forward strand.
GCATGTGACTTAAAATTTGATTTGACTGATTTGATTTTATAGATATGCTGTTTGTCAACGTTTCTGATTCTAAGGGCTTGTTCTTCTGCTCAAAATGGTACGCAGCATCATCTGGATGTGTGTGCAACAAAAGTTCAACATTCATCTTCTGCTACCATTTATGTCAAGTCGTCTACGCATACAATTTGATGCATACGTTCGATTAATCCAACGTATGAACCACACAGAATGCACAGCCTCTGCAACGGAATGCTGCAAGGCAAACGCAGCGTTCCATTGTAAAYGAATGTACTTGTGGTGTACCAAAACACAATGGCGCTGTAAGTGTGATCGAGGCGTAAGGCTCAGATTTCCCTGGGTGTCTTCCTATCAGCTACATAATGCATTCCTAACAGCCTGTGTCAGTAGAGGATGTTCTGAGTGGAGGAGTGATACACACACACACACTGACATGCCTCCCTGACTGGCACACCCACCTGTCTTCTTGACAGTACTCATGTAATGCTCTAGACTCTAGAGCCTCAAGCAACATGAACATCAACTTACTTGGGCGGTAGGCACAGCAATCGTTTGGTAACCATGGCAGCATCAGAGCCTGTGTTTACATGCAAGGTTGGAGGTCACCGTGTTGGGAATAAGGAGTGATGTGGTGACAAAGTGTCAGTCTGCCTTTCACTTGACCTCTCTCTCTAACTCACACCCTTTCTCTCTATGGCTATAATGTCCTGGGACTGAAGCTTTTGTGAATAGTTCCAGGTAGTTGAATGAAGTCAGCCTGAAACTATTGTGTGTCTGTACACTGTTCTCACATTGTATGGTCATCTTGAAAGGTAATGCCATGTGTCATGACCCCTCCCCCCAAAATGTAATCATGAAAGTTCTCGGTTTCCTTTTATCTGCAAATATGACTCAAAAGCCAGCATGGCATGTGTCAGTTCTGGCAGACATGTTCAGAAATTAGTTCCAACCCCACAATATAACAGCATGTCCTGTTCAAAAGCACCGAAACACCATATATTACCCAGAAATGATGCCGACTTAAAATGTCTGTACTTGTGTAAAGCTCTTCCAGTGAAGTGCTAGTCGTGGGCTGTTAAGTGCAGGCAAGTCATTTGCAGGCAACCCAGTTGCTTCTCAGTGCCGTTCTGTAAGCTCCACTGTTGCATTTAGTGTTGTCCCACCTTAATGCTACTGACATTCCTGTCCCTCCCTTATTGCTAGCACTCTTCACTGTGGTGACAACAGGAGGAAGAGGGGGAACGGCTCTTTTTTGTCTGTGAGTTCTGAACAGCAGTACACCTGAGATGGCTGCAGGGCATCTGGGATGGCCTGAGCAGATGATCAGAGAACTGGTCTGGCAGGTGTACAAACATTTTGTGCCTATTCCTCTCAAAGTGCAGGACTTGTCACTAGTAGGAAATATGAAGACATTGTTTCACTCCACTGGTAGTTTGGGCTGAATGTTGCCCTGTAGAGCAAGGTTTCCCAAACTTGGTCCTGGAGACCCCCCTTGACGCACGTTTTAGTTGTTGCCCTAGCACTACACAGCTGATTCAAATAACCAACTTGTCATAAAGCTTTGATTATTTGAATCAGGTGTGTAGTGCTAAGGCAAACAACTAAATGTGCACCCAGGTTGGGCCCCAGGACCGAGTTTGGAAAACCCTGCTGTCGAGAACAATATTTGGGCCCTTCTTGAATTATAATCTCCTTGCCTCCCTCTTTCTTTACTTCTATAGAGTGACCAGTTCTCTAAATAGAGAGAGATTCAGTGACACTGTTGTGAGTTTCTCAATCTGTTTATTCAGTTTCATCTGTTACTCAGTTTATCTTCCACACCGTCTAAAAGATAAATAAATCCCAGAGTAAAACTGGATGTGAGTCATAGAGTGACTGGCATGTAGGTCACAACCAGATATAGGAAACAGGACAGCGAACACCAACAGGTGACAACCAGATAGATTCAACTCAAAATGCATTGCATGAGTCACGACTTGAAAATATGAGATGGGGAAAGCAATTCAACAAGTCATACATTGCACTGAAATAACTATCTGAACAATGTTGTGTGGTGATTCTGAGTCTATACAGAAAAAGCAGGTTCCTCTGTGAACCTTACTGGCAACTGCTACTGGGAAAGTGCTCGTGCTCAGGGTTCCAGGGGCTCCTAGCGAAACAGTCCGCAGCCTTCCTGTCACACTCGCAGATGAACATCTCACAGGCGTCATTGTTGCCTGAGGTTGTGAGAGAAAGAACGATAAGGAGGGTATAGTAAGAGAATAAAATGGAAAGAGCAAGGTAACGTGTACTGTGGGCAGCACTGTATGTAATGTAGTATAAAGCTAATCATTGTGGTGTATGAAGTGAGGGGAGGGGACTCTTTGGAGCTACTCACTCTTGCAAGTGACCTTTCTGAGGTTCTCGTCACAGTCGTAGGCATAGGATTCAGTGTAAGGGTTGTCAATGATGGGCCAACATTCATCATGCTGCATGGCATCAGAGTAGCACCGGTCATGGACCTCACAGCACCTGTAGGATGACACCATAGAACACACCAACTCTGAGACAAACTCATACTTACACACACACACTGGCAAAACTTTGGCCAGAACTTTGGAGGCAGCAATAAGCAACAAAGAACCCAAACTTTCAAGCAAAACATAAATTGATGTCAAGTCAACATAGATTCATTAGGGGTTGGGATAGTGTGTAGACTGTAGTGGTTTTAGCCCTATTGACATATAACCCTTGTCCCTTGACCCTTAACCCCTGACCTGTCCAGTTCGTCCACAGGGGTACCAGAGCCTCCCTTGCCACAGTAGCAGCCGTAGTCCGCATAGTCAAGGATGGGCCAGCTATCAGGCATAGTGCAGAGGATCATGTTTCTGAACTGCCACAGGGCCCTGTAGTTAAGGTTAGTTGCCTGGGCTGTAAGAAAAGTTTGAGTTTATTGATTCTTGCTCACATAAAACTGAAGAAATACAGAATTTTCACAGGCTAATAAAAAATTGCTAGAAAATAAATACACTTAAATACATAAATGGCATACATAGAATACAAGACACTTAAAACATTCCTGGGAAAATAAGCAAAGATGGAAACTGATTGCTAAAATGTGATTGTTAAAGATTATTATAAAGACTGAGCCAGATCAGATGAGTACGCTAATCCTGCGTTTAGACGAGGGACACAAAAACTGTCCTACCAGTCAGCATTGCGGGATAAGAACGCAAGAAAGCAAGCCTGCACGACAGCACAGATAGAACAATGAGACAGACATTTCACCGGATGTACAAATGTGAAGCAAGTACTTGGCGTTTCCACTCACTATCAAATATGGTAGTGAGAGGAAGCCCAGTGGCCGGCAGTGGGAGAAGCTAGATTTTGGCAGACATTCTGCAAATTTTCTCATTAATGAATCATTTGATCTCAATATAGTTTTCTGTTCCCAAAACTAAAATATTTTACGAACAGAGTGGACTAAGTTTTGTAGACTTTACCCGTGTCAAAGTTTTTAAAAATGGCGTTGTTTAGAGGAACGCCAAGGTGAATTGAGTTATTGCACACGCGCACTTCAGAGTAGGCGTTCCCTAACGGAAATATGCAAATGTAGGCTARAACGCGCCAATAGGATCTACTAGCTCTTGCATGGCTCTGCCCACCTTGCTTGTTCTGCCGACTATGACTATTTGTTCCCGTTTGAAACGATAGGCTATGGTTTGTCTTGGTTTGTTATAAAAAATCTTTGACAACAATATGCGTTGCTATAGTGATTTCAGTAAACAACCAGTGCAAATCGACATCTGCAAGAAAACAACGATACGGCAAAAATTGTAATAATCTAAATCTGGCGGCAAATCCTGTATACCGTAGCGGCTGACAGCATTCACCTCCATTTTGTCATTGAAAACAATGACATCCGGTTTGCCGTTTACCTCGTTCCATGTAAACTCAGCATACTATTAGTCAAATCTGTGTATGTAAAAATACCTACAAATCTGTTAACAATTGATCCCTTTTTAGTTGACGACATATTCACGAATATTGGATTATGCTAACGAGTATGAAGATGGAGACCTATCCATGACAAAATGCAATTGAAACTATTGCAGGTAAATTTGCCCGATTTATAATTCGATTGTATAAAGCTGCGACTCACCAACAGAGAGGCCCAAAGCAACAAGGAATACTGCTTGGAGGGAGTTCATGTTGCCAGCCAACGACAAGTGAATGTATGGACCTAAACCTCTGCATTGAGGTCTATTTATATTATCTGTAACTCAGCGACCTTGAGGCTCTTTCCCAGACAAACCTGGGGTCTCTCATATCTGTGCATGCTGCGCAAGTACAGAATACATGGGAGCACTTGCAGCGGCACATGGAAAGTCCCACGTTCTGGTGCTCTGGGGTATTGGATTTCATGTACATTAAATAAAGTTGGTGTTCCATTACATGTAATTATCTTATGTCATTAATGTATGTTATGACTAATCATAGGAAAATGTGCATTCTGAAATTGTGTTGACATTGAGACAGATTAGTGCACAAATATGACTTTCTTGGACACATTATACAGTAGGCATTCCCAGAATATGTGGAGTGTTTGTGATATTCCATGTAGTTGTGTATACAGTATAGTGACAATAGAAAATATGTGCTTCCATGTTTTATTAAGGCCACATAATTGTGTATATAGCCAGGTCCAAAATTATTGGCAAAAACACTACATGACCAAAAGTATGTGGACACCTGCTTGTTGAACATCTCATTCATAAATCATTAATATGGAGTTGGTCCCCCCTTTTCTGCTATAACAGCCTCCACTCTTGTGGGAAGACTTTCCACTAGAAGTTGGAACATTGCTGCAGGAACTTGCTTCCATTTAGCCACAAGAGCATTAGTGAGGTCGGGCACTGATGTTCGGCGATTAGACCTGGATCACAGATCTCTGGGGCTTTGTCATGCTGAAACAGGAAAGGGTATTCCCTAAACTGTTGCCACAAAGTTGAAAACAGCCCCAGACCATTATTCCTCCTCCACCAAACTTTACAGTTGGGACTATGCATTGAGGTAGGTAGCGTTCTCCTGGTACCCGTCAAACCCAGATTCGTCCGTTCAACTGCCAGATGGTGAAGCAGGGCAGAAATTGTCCGACATTGTAAATAATAATTTGTTCTTAAATGACTTGCGTAGTTAAATAAATGTTAAATAACCCCCAAAAAATGCTATATTTGTTTTCTTCTCAAAAAGATAGGGGTCAAAATAATTGGCACACCTGTTTTCAATAACTTTCAATAGTTATTGCGAGGATAATGACACAGAGCTTTTTTCTAATATGTTTTATGAGATTGGAGAACACATAGGGAAAGGGAAAGGGGGATACCTAGTCAGTTGTCCAACTGAATGTACACAACTGTTCAAAAGTTTGGGGTCACTTTGAAATGTCCTAGTTTTTGAAAGAAAATCTTMTTTTTTTTGTCCATTAAAATGACATCAAATTGATCAGAAATATGGTGTAGACATTGTTAATGTTGTAAATGACTATTGTAGCTGGAAACGGCAGATTTTCAATGGAATATCTACATAGGTGTAGAGGCCCATTATCAGTTAACATCACTCCTGTGTTCCAATGGCACGTTGATCATTAGAAAACGTGCAATTTGCAATTATGTTAGCACAGTTGAAAACTGTTGTTCTCATTAAAGAAGCAATAAAACTGGCCTTTAGACTAGTTAAGTATCTGGAGCATCAGGATTTGTGGGTTCGACTACAGGCTCAAAATGGCCAGAAACAAATAACTTTCTTCTAAAACTCGTCAGTCTATTCTTGTTCTGAGAAATTAAGGCTATTCCATGCGAGAAATTGCCAAGAAACTGAAGACCTCGTACAACGCTGTGTACTACTCCTTTCACAGAACAGTGAAAACTGGCTCTATCCAGAATAGAAAGAGGAGTGGGAGGCCCCGGTGCACAACTGAGCAAGAGGACAAGTACATCTAGTTTGAGAAACAGACACCTCACAAGTCCTCTACTGGCAGCTTCATTAAATAGTACCCGCAAAACACCAGTCTCAACGTCAACAGTGAAGAGGCGACTCCGCGATGCTGGCCTTCTAGGCAGAGTTCCAAAGAAAAAGCCATATCTCAGACTGGCCAATAAAAAGAAGAGATTAAGATGGGAAAAAGAACACAGACACTGGACAGACGAACTTTGCCTAGAAGGCCAGCATCCCGGAGTCGCCTCTTCACTGTTGACGTTGAGACTGGTCAGACAGATTACCAGGACGTGTGCTCTGGGCATGTGCTGACCAACTGGCAGGTGTCTTCACTGACATTTTCAACATGTCCCTCATTGAGTCTGTAATACCAACATGTTTCAAGCAGACCACCATAGTCCCTGTGCCCAAGAAGACTAAGGCAACCTGCCTAAATTACTACAAACCCGTAGCACTCACGTCCATAGTCATAAAGTGCTTTGAAAGAATGGTAATGGCTCACATCAACACCATTATCCCAGAAACCCTAGACCCACTCCAATTTGCATACCGCCTAAACGGATCCACAGATGATGCAATCTCTATTCCACTCCACACTGCCCTTTCCCACCTGGACAAAAGGTACACCTAAGTGAGACTGCTGGTCATTGACCACAGCTCAGCGTTCAACAACAAAGTACCCTCAAAGCTCATCACTAAGCTAAGGATCCTGGGACTAAACACCTCCCTCTGCAACTGGATCCTGGACTTCCTGACGGGCCGCCCCCATGTGAGGGTAGGTAGCAACACATCTGCCACGCTGATCCTCAACACTGGAGCCCCTCAGGGGTGCATGCTCAGTCCCCTCCTGTACTCCCTGTTCACCCACGACTGCGTGGCCAGGGTGACTCCAACACCATCATTAAGTTTGCAGACGACACAACAGTGGTAGGCCTGATCACCGACAAGGACGAAAAAGCCTATAGGGAGGAGGTCAGAGACCTGGCCGTGTGGTGCCAGGACAACGACCTCTCCCTCAACATAACCAAGACTAAGGAGATGATTGTGGACTGCAGGAAAAGCAGGACCGAGCACGTCCCCGTTCTCATCGACGCAGCTGTAGTGGAGCAGGTTGAGAACTTCAAGTTCCTTGATGTCCACATCACCAACAAACTAGAATGGTCCAAACACACCAAGACAGTCGTGAAGAGAACACGACAAAGGATCCATAGGGCTGTGCATCAACAACATGTAACCTATCACTTGAACTTGAAAGAATACTAGCATGATAACACTTAAATAGATTAACAATGTTGTTTTGAAATCAAACAACAGAAGGGAGGAATAAATTCTGATTGGATCTCCCATATGTGACACTCAAATTGATAGGGGCTATCAATTCAAGGCTATGCCTATCTACGAGCGTTATTCCTATACATACTGCTAAACTCTTTCAGAGATATTTTCAAAAGACAGTAACAACAATCAGAATGCTATAACATGAATTATCTTTATTGGGATAGAAATTCTGTCACAAAGAAAGAAATGTAACACAACATGGTCCAAGAGGGTTACATTTTTTATTTTACCTTTACCTTTTCTTATAAAATAAGAACAAATTCTTATTTTCAATGACGGCCTAGGAACAGTGGTTTAAATGCCTTGTTCAGGGGCAAAATGACGATTTTTACCTTGTCCCAGCTCGGGAATTCGATCTTGCAACCTTTCAGTTCCTTGTCCAATGCTCTAACCACTAGACATTTAGAGCTTCATTTAAGCCATTTAGCAGAGGCTCTTATCCAAAGAAACTTACAGGAGCAATTAGGGTTACAGTGGCTTGCGAAAGTATTCACCCCCTTGGCATTTTTCCTATTTTGTTGCATTACAATCTGGAATTATAATATATTTTCTGGGGGGGGGGGTTGTATCATTTGTGTTACACAACATGCCTACCACTTTAAAGATGCAAAATATTTTTTATTGTGAAACAAACAAGACAAAAAAACAGAAAACTTGAGCGTGCATAACTATTCACCCCTCGCCCCCAAAGTCAATACTTTGTAGAACCACCTGTTGCAGAAATTACAGCTGCAAGTCTCTTGGTGTATGTCTCTATAAGCTTGGCACATCTAGCCACTGGGATTATTGCCAAATCTTCAAGGCAATACTGCTCCAGCTCCTTCAAGTTGGATGGGTTCCACTGGTGTACAGCAATCTTTAAGTCATACTACAGATTCTCAATTGGACTGAGGTCTGGGGTCTGAATTGGACTGAGGTCTAGACATTTAAATGTTTCCCCTTAAACCACTCGAGTGTTGCTTTAGCAGTATGCTTAGGGTCATTGTCCTGCTGGAAGGTGAACCTCCGTCCCAGTCACAAATCTCTAGAAGACTGAAACAGGTTTCCCTCAAGAATTTCCCTGTATTTTGCCATCTATCAGTMCTTCAATTCTGACCAGTTTCCCAGTCCCTGCTGATGAAAAATATCCCCACAGAAGAATGCTTCCACCACCATGCTTGGGGATGTGGTTCTCGGGGTGATGAGAGGTATTGGGTTTGCACCAGACATAGCGTTTTCCTTGATGGCCAAAAAGCTCAATTTTAGTCTCATCTGACCAGAGTACCTTCTTCCCTATGTTTGGGGAGTCTCCCACATGCCTTTTGGTGAACACCAAACATGTTTGCTTATTTTTTTATTTAAGCAATGGBTTTTTTTCTGGCCATTCTTCTGTAAAGACCAGCTCTGTGGAGTGTACGTCTTAAAGTGGTCCTATGGACAGATACTCCAATCTCTGCTGTGGAGCTTTGCAGCTCCTTCAGGGTTATCTTTGGTCTCTTTGTTACCTCTCTGATTAATGCCCTCCTTGCCTGGTATGTGAGTTTTGGTTGCCTGGTCCCTCTCTTGGCAGGTTTATTGTGGTGCCATATTCTTTCAATTTTTTAATAATGGATTTTATGATGCGCCGTGGGATGTTCAAAGTTTCAGATATTTTTTTATAACCTAACCCTGATCTGTACTGCTCCACAACTTTGTCCCTGACCTGTTTGGAGAGCTCCTTGGTCTTCATAGTGCCACTTGCTTAGTGGTGTTGCAGMCTCTGGGTCTTTCAGAACAGGTGTATATATACTGAGATCATGTGACAGATCATGTGACACTTAGATTGCACACAGGTGGACTTAATGTAACTAATTATGTGACTTCTGAAGGTAATTGGTTGCACCAGCTCTTATTTAGGGGCTTCATAGCAAAGGGGGTGAATACATATGCACCCACCTCTTTTCAGTTTAAATGTTTTATGTTATTTTTTGCATTTCACTTCACCAATATGGACTATTTTGTGTATGTCCATTACATGAAATACAAATTAAAAAAAATATTTAAATTACAGGTTGTAATGCAACAAAATATGAAAAATGCCAAGAGGGTGCATACTATTGCAAGGCACTGTAAGGAAGTGGATGGCGGCAAATCTTTTACTTTTAAACTCAGACCAAACAGAGATGCTAGTTCTAGGTCCCAAGAAACAAAGAGATCTTCTGCTGGATCTGACAATTAATCTTGATGGTTGTACAGTCATCTCAAATACAATTGTGAAGGACCTCTGAGTTACTCTGAACCCTGTTCTCTCTTTTGACGAACATATCAAGAATTTTTCAACAACAGCTTTTTCCCATCTTCGTAACATTGCAAAAATCAGAAACTTTCTGTCCAAAAATGATGCAGAAAAGTTAATCCATGCGTTTGCCACTTCTAGGTTAGACTACTGCAATGCTCTACTTTCCCAGCTACCCGGATAAAGCACTAAATCAACTTCAGTTAGTGCTTAACACGGCTGCTAGAATCTTGACTAGAACCAAAAAATGTGATCAAATTACTCCAGTGCTAGCCTCTCTACACTGGCGTCCTGTAAAGGCTAGGGCTGATTTCAAGGTTTTACTGCTAACCTACAAAGATTTACATGGGCTTGCTCCTATGTATCGCTCCGATTTCTAAGCAAACAGCTGGAGGCAGGGCTTTCTCCTATAAAGCTCACTTTTTATGGAATGGTCTGCCTAACCATGTGAGAGACACAGACTCTGTCTCCACCTTTAAGTCTTTATTGAAGACTCATCTCTTCAGTAGGTCCTATGATTGAGTGTAGTCTGGCCCAGTGGTGTGAAGGTGAACAGAAAGTCACTGGAGCAACGAACCGCCCTTACTATCTCTGCCTGGCCGGTTCAATTCTCTCCACCGGGATTGTCTGCCTTTAACCCTATTACGGGGGCTGAGTCACTGGCTTACTGGTGCTCTTCCATCCCGTCCCTAAGAGGGGTGCGTCACTTGAGTCTGGGTTTGGCACCCCCCTCGGGTTCGTGCCATGGGGGAGATCTTCGTGGGCTCTACTCAGCCTTGTCTCAGGGTAGTAAGTTGGTGGTTGAAGATATCCCTCTAGTGGTGTGGGGGCTGTGCTTTGGCAAAGTGGGTGGGGTTATATCCTGCCTGGTTGGCCCTGTCCGGGGTTTTCGTCGGACGGGGCCATAGTGTCTCCCGAACACTCCTGTCTCAACCTCCAGTATTTATGCTGAAATAGTTTATGTGTCAGGGGGCTAGGGTCAGTCTGTTATGTCTGGAGTATTTCTCCTGTTTTATCCGGTGTCCTGTGTGAATTTAAGTATGCTCCCCCTAATTCTCTCTYTCTCCCTCTCCTCCTGGAGGACCTGGGCCCTGGGACCATGCCTCAGGACTACCTGGCCTGATGACTCCTTGCTGTCCCAAGTCCACCTGGTCGTGCTGCTGCTCCAGTTTCAACTGTTCTGCCTGCATCTATGGAACCCTGACCTGTTCACTGGACATGCTACCTTGTCCCGGACCTGCTGTTTTCGACTCTCTCTCTCTACCGCATCTGCTGTCTCTAACTCTGAATGCTCGGCTATGAAAAGCCAACTGACATTTACTCCTGAGGTGCTGACCTGTTGCACCCTCTACAACAGGGCTGCCCAAACCTCTTCCTGGAGATCTACTGTCCTGTAGGTTTTCAGTCCAATTTAGCATATCTGATTCAGCTAGTTAAGATCTTGTTGAGCAGCTAATTATTAGAATCAGGTGTGTTAAATTATGGTTGGACAAACCCACAGGATTGTAGATCTCCAGGAAGAGGGTTGGGCAGCCCTGCTCTACAACCACTGTGATTATTATTATTATTTGACTCTGTTGGTCATCAATGAACATTTGAACATCTTGGCCATGTACTGTTATAATCTCAACCCGGCACACCCAGAAGAGGACTGGCCACCCCTCAGAGCCTGGTTCCTATCTAGGTTTCTTCCTAGGTTCCTGCCTTTCTAGAGTTGTTCCATGCCACCGTGCTTCTACATATGCATTGCTTGCTGTTTGGGGTTTTAGGCTGGGTTTCTGTATAGAATTGGACCATATTGCTGCCCTGCCTGAGCATTCAAAATGTAACAAGTACTTTTGGTTGTCAGGGAAAATGTWTGGGATTAAAAAGTAGGCTATATATTTTCTTTAGAAGTTGTCAAACATAAATAGTAAAGTACAGAAACCCCCCATAACTTGGTATTTTTAATTTAGTACTTCACACCACTGATGATAGATTCATGCAATGCTTTTACTATAAAGGAGACCTTTCCACCCCTACTCTGGTCCACGAACCCACAACCTTATGGCCCGCAGCCCTGTGTGCTATCAACATTCCTGCATTGCCATGTAATGCTTACAGGATGAAGAACAGTTTCTAAAACTGCATATCTAAGGCTCTGGTGTCCAGAAAGTGAGCGTAAATGGTAGACATGTTCTCTGCTATCCACTTTGTTTTAATTATTATTTTATATATAGGGGAGGCTCACTTTTTTTTTTTAAGCATTCAGGGAGATTTTGGCTAAAATATATTTTGCTTAAGGGATTTCATTTCAGAGAACTCCAATTTTCTCCATGTAACCCGTATTATAAATAGTGTTCACTCCCAATAATAATTCCCCCTTTGTGTAGGCCTATGTCTACCATGCTAATGAATAGTCTCTGGTCGATGGAAAGTCTTTCCCAAAAACCGTCTCAATTAAATAACTACAAAGTAGCCAATGCTTACCTGGCAGAGTTATATAATGATTAGACATCAATCCAGAGGGRATTTGTTTAGCAAACTCTACCATCGCATGTGCTACAAAATCACCTCTTAAAACACCCTCTTGCTAGGCACACTGGAATTAAACGGTAAGTACACCCATAAATTGTAATTATTTATTCTTTACTTCAAAAGTGATCTGGGAGCATTGTTAGGTAGTTAAAAACATTCAATTTAGTAGTTTAACAAAAAAAAATGGTGTGCTTTTGAGAGCAGAAACCTGAAAAAACAGAAACAGAGGGAAAAAACCAACTGCATTTTGGAAAAAAACTAAACAGAATCATGAAAAAAAATCTGATTTTATATGGCCCTAATGGTGTGTCCTAGGCTTAGCTTTGAGATAACAAACATACACACTATTGGACATGAAGTCTAGTGTCAAGGTAACATTGTTGAATTGGGTGTGTTTCCACCAATTGTGTGAATAGTTGGAAACACTTAATTTACACTGAATTTATACTAATGTAGAGTAGATGTAATAATTAATAATAAATTACATTTGTAAAGCTCTTTTCATTATACAGAATTCTCAATGTGCATAAAATAAATAAAAACCAAATTGGAAAAAAATATAGATACATAGATGTTGTGGTTGTATGAGGAAAGACATGGTGTGACTTGTCTGGAAAGGGGCTGCATGTCCTCCTGCAATCTCTCTGCCCAAGGTCTCTGCGTCCTTTTCACCCCAAAACGTGTACAGGAAGAAAATGTCCACATTGCTTGGGGGAGGTCTTTTTTAAGCCTGACATATGGCTATCTTCACACTATAAGAATGGCATCTGGCTCCTTCCCCTAGGATCCATAGGGCTGTGCATCAACAACATGTAACCTATCACTTGAACTTGAAAGAATACTAGCATGATAACACTTAAATAGATTAACAATACTGTTGAAATCAAACAGAGGGGAGGAATAAATTCTGATTGGATCTCCCATATGTGACACTCAAATTGATAGGGGCTATCAATTCAAGGCTATGCCTATCTACGAGCGTTATTACCTATACATACTGCTAAACTCTTTCAGAGATATTTCAGAAGACAGATAACACAATCAGAATGTTATAACATGAATTATCTTTATTGGGATAGAAATCKGTCACAAAGAAAGAAATGTACACAACATGGTCCAAGAGGGTTACATTTTTTATTTTACCTTTTTTACCTTTTCTTATAAAATAACAAATTCTTATTTTCAATGACGGCCTAGGAACAGTGGGTTAAATGCCTTGTTCAGGGGCAAAATGACAGATTTTTACCTTGTCAGCTCGGGAATTCGATCTTGCAACCTTTCAGTTCCTTGTCCAATGCTCTAACCACTAGACATTTAGAGCTTCATTTAAGCCATTTAGCAGAGGCWCTTATCCAAAGAAACTTACAGGAGCAATTAGGGTTACAGTGGCTCCTTGGTCTTCATAGTGCCGCTTGCTTGGTGGTGTCCCTTGCTTAGTGGTGTTGCAAACTCTGGGCCTTTCAGAACAGGTGTGTATATATACTGAGATCATGTGACAGATCATGTGACACTTAGATTGCACACAGGTGGACTTAATGTGACTTCTGAAGGTAATTGGTTGCACCAGCTCTTATTTAGGGGCTTCATAGCAAAGGGGGTAAATACATATGCACCCACCTCTTTTTCAGTTTTATATTTTAAAAAATAAAGACATTTAAACAAGTAATTTATTTAATTTCACTTCCCCAATTTCGACTATCTTGTGTATGTCCATTACATGAAATACAAATAAAAATCAATTTAAATTACAGGTTGTAATGCTACAAAATAGTTAAAACGCCAAGGGGGCTGAATAGACAGACAGATTTTTCACCTAGTCAGCTCGGGGATTCAAACCAGCAACTTGTTGGTTACTAGCCCAATGCTCTTAACTGCTAGTTTACCTGCCACCATCTCCCAACTCTACTAGTCTGCCACTCCTCTGAGCTCATCTCTTGGATTCACATGTGGGGGAGCTGTTTTGACCATATAGTAATTTAGAAAATATACACAGCACTATCTAATGGAAGAGAATCCTGTTCATCTACTTAACTTACAATTATTTAAATAAAACATTTGCACTGACACGCAAACTGATATAGCTGGTGAAGCATAATGATAACATAAAAAGACTGGCAAACTGTCCAAATGGCAAGTAACCGGCTGAAGAGCAAAGCACAATGAAAGGTGGAAAAAATCCATGATTATCATTACTGTACAGCAACACTGGGGCTTCCATCCTTGATCCAACACTGTAACACTATGTTCTACAACTTCCTGGTTGTCTGATGATGGGACTTCATGTCATCAGGCAAAAGGAGTATCTCTACAGGCCACAACCCTTAGGTATTATCAGTCAGAATCGCCCACCACCCCACAAAACTCCTCTATCCTTCCTATGCAAAGCTAGTGCTCCTATGTCTATAACAACATTTTACATTTTAGTCATTCATCAAACAGACAGCAATCATTAAACAAGAGGAAAGGCAGACTGAGGAAGATTTGGGAAATAGAAATCATTCTGAACTGAGATACAGTACCAGTCAAAAGTTGACACACCAACTCATTCAAGGGTTTTTCTTTATTTGGACTATTTTCTACATTATTGAATAATAGTGAAGACATCAAAACTATGAAATAACACATATGGAATCATGTAGTAACCAAAAAAGTGTTTTGAGAATATTCAAAGTAGCCACCTTTTGCCTTGATGACAGCTTTGCACACTCTTGGCATTCTCTCAACCAGCTTGTTGTGCCTTGTTAAATGTTAATTTGTGGAATTTCTTTCTTTCTTAATGCGTTTGAGCCAATCAGTTGCGTTGTGACAAGGTAGGGGTGGTATACAGAAGAGAGCCCTATTTGGTAAAACACCAAGTCCATATTATGGCAAGAACAGCTCAAATAAGCAAAGAGAAACGACAGTCCATCATTAAATTAAGACATGAAGGTCAGTCAATCCACAAAATGTCAAGAACTTTGAAAGTATATTCAAGTGCAGTCGCAAAAACCCATCAAGCGCTATGATGAAACTGGCTCTCATGAGGACCGCCACAGGAAAAGAAGACCCAGAGTTACCTCTGCTGCAGAGGATAAGTTCATTAGTTACCAGCCTCAGAAAATGCAGCCCAAATAAATGCTTCACAGAGTTCAAGTAACAGACACCACTCAACATCAACTGTTCAGAGGAGACTGCATGAATTAAGCCTTCATGGTCAAATTGCTGCAAATTATTTGAAAGAATTTCAAATATAAAATATATTTTGATTTGTTCGACACTTTTTGGTTACCACATGATTCCATATGTGTTATTTCATAGTTTTTATGTCTTCACTATTAATCTAAAATGTAGAATATAGTAAAAATAAAGAAAACCCCTTGAATGAGTAGGTGTGTCCAAACTTTTGACTGGTACTGTATATACAGGTACAACGGTGTAGGCTGTGCTGTGTGAAGCAGTGGTGTCTGTGGTGGGAAGGCAGAGGCTGAGAAGCCACAGGCCTCTGGTCAGATAGGCTTATACATCAGGGTGGTGACATACTTCTTCTTGTAGCGATGAGTCGCACTCAGCACCATCACAATCACACCATCCTGAGAGGAGAGAGAAATATACAACTCCCTTAGCACATACTTGACATTTCCCTTTCCTTCTCCAAAAGCAACTCTTCTGGGAGTCCTTCTGTTACCTCTTGCAGACGTTGAATCAATCTACTAATTACATTTACATTTAAGTCATTTAGCAGACGCTCTTATCCAGAGCGACTTACAAATTGGATTGTAAATGTAATTAATACTTCACATTAGTACTTCACATTAGTACTTCACATTAGTATGTGAAGACTGTGCCTTCACATACTAATGCTTCATGGCTTTGATTTCATCTTTCTGGCCTCTCTCTGGTCTTACCTTAATTAATGGACAGGGAGTAGAGGTGATTGAGCATGACATGGTTGGGTTCTGGAAGCAATGCAGGGTCACACTGATGAGGGAAAGCGAAAACATCTTACTCCAGTGCATGCACATTACTGTCAATGACATGAACAGCTCTATCATGTCTTCATCGTTGATATTCCTACGAGGCTTTGGATTCAGTTGTTGTCATCTTGTACTCAGAGATTCCTGTGTGCTTGTTTAGGATGACCTGTAGCAGGTGAAGTGACAGAATGGGCAGAGACTTATCCTTCCTGCTTGGGAATGTAGGATCCTGATGGTACGGCCCAGGAGGGGAGCTGGACAGGTCTAACTCACAAACAGATGGTACATACAATGCGAGATTGAACATCAAGTTAATAGTTTATATTTTGCATCAAGTCTAGTTAATATTTTGCTATTACCAGTTACCATCTAACTTTCTAGCATCATGGAGACATTTTCCAATACAGTAGCATAACTTGGTTACACTCATTAGTGTTATGTGGAGCCTCTATTTAGAGAGTTGGGCCAACTTTTAGAATGTTGTACTAATTCTAGACATTCAGTTACATAGCATGAAATATTAATGGGGTGCTAACATGGCTGCCATAGAATGTTACAGATGCATCATTAACGCAGAAAGCTCAATGGCCCAACTCTCTTAATACATGGCTCTGGTGTTACGCATGGGTAAACAGGTTGTGGACACTGACCTGATATATCAGAGCACTTCTGTGAGTCCACCATAACTGCATCAAACACCTCAAAGTCAGTCTTCTTCACTTGGATGACGTTGTTGACTGTGCCTAGCTGGTTGGTTACAACAGGCTGGGGGACCACAAAATCAGCAATCTAACAGTGGACTCAAACTATATTTCATCCATATAGGAGTGAATGACTAAGTAAACATTCCGTCCACATAGAACTTATGCTTACTGTCAGTGTGTTCGATCTTTCAGTCACAACAACTTTGTGGCGATTGTGGATCTGCCTGAAGGTTGTGGATCTGCCTGAAGGGGAGCATCAGTAGAAGTGCATATACACACTCACGAATCCCAGGGCTGCTAACCCACCTCCTGGTTAGGGGAATCTCCAGACAGAGAGACCTCCTTTCCAGTTCCAGTCCAGCGGAAAACAGTGGGGCGGTCCAGTGTGCCCTTTATCATCCTCCAGGTTCTGACGCCATGCAAGGTACTCCTCTTTCTCTAGGGGAGCCTAGGAGACCAGGGAAGATGGAGAGATGAGTCTCTCTGTATGTGAGACAGGAGGTGTCACAGGAACGACGCTGGAGAGGCGAAGCAGGTACGAGGAGTCAAACATTTAATAGGGAACGGGCATAGAACTAGACAGGAACAGCGTCAGCAAATGGGTAACAAAGACATAACAATCAATGCAGCAGCGGGGAACAGAGCTGGGGAACTGACACATATAGGGAAGGTAAAAAACAGGTGATTAAGTGAGTCCAGGTGAATCCACTATCGCTGATGAGTGTGACGAGGGAAGGCAGGTGTGCGTAATTGATGATGGCAGGAGTGCATGATGCAGGGCAGCCTGGCGCCCTCGAGCGCCAGGGGGGAAGAGCAGGAGCAGGCATGACAGGAAGAGGGAGATACGAGTATCTCTGTATGTGAGACGGGGGAAGAGATGAGTCTCTCTGTATGTGAGACGGGAAGAGATGAGTCTCTGTATGTGAGACGGGAAGAGGGAGAGATGTGTTTTGTGAATGTGAAAGTCACATTGAGAGAGGCTTACGTAAACCAATCTTGATATCCTATTCATGGAACATATCAGAATCCTCAGGACTGTCCATGAAAATGTTAAGCATGTCGCCCTCCTTGGAGCGTCTGTCCCACCTGTGCCCATGCCAGTGTTGGTGTTCCCCATGGTCCCCTTTGTGTTACTGAGCCAAAATCACTGTGTAAAAAGGTTGGGAAATTGTTTAAACCAAATGGGACAACTGTCTCAGAAAACCCCATTAAGGGGCATTATGGACAGAGAATGTGGGCACACATGACATCCAAAGACTATGCATAACGTTAGCTAGCTAGCTACAGTGCCGTGAAAAAGTATTTGCCCCTTTCTGATTTTCTCTATATTTGCCTGTTTTTCAGGCAAATATATCAGATATTATCAGATATTCAAACAAAACCTAATATTAGATAAAGGAAACCTAAGTAAACAAATAACACGTGCATACGTATTTCATTTATTTAATTAGCCAAGTTATAAAATACCCAATACCCCAGTGTAAAAAAGTAATAACACTCAATAACTGGTTGCGCCACCTTTAGCTGCAATGACTGCAACCAAACRCTTTCTTGTAGTTGTTGATCAGTCTCTCACATCGCTGTGAAGTAATTTTGGCCCACTCTTCCATGCAGAACTGCTTTAACTCAGAGACATTTGTGGGTCTTCGCACATGAACTGTTCGTTTCAGGTACTGCTACATCTCAATTGGGTTTAGGTCTGGACTTTGACTAGGCCATTCCAAAAAGTTTATATTTGCTGCTTTTCAGCCATTCTGATGTAAAATTGCTTGTGTTTTTTGGATCACTCTCTTGCTGCATGGTTGCCTATAAATGGTCAGTGAAACGCCCCTAATTAATATTCATCCATACTGACTGCATGACGACAATGACGGCAAATCCCGACAGAACGGCTAAAAAACGAAATTTGACCCAGTGTGAAATGGAAGTTCTTGTAGGGGAGGTTGAAGCAAGAAAAAATATATTGTTTGGTGGACACAGTGTGGGCATTACAAATGCCAAAAAGACATTAGAGTGGCAGCATGTAGCGGACGCTGTGAATGCTGCTGGCTCAGAAGGTCAGACCCTCTCAGAAATAAAAACATAAAAAGTGGAGGCCAAAAGGCGCATAGCCTTACACAGACAAAGTGTTTGTGCCACGGCGGGGGAAAGGGGACACCGGAGCTCAACCCACTTGATGAGCAACTTGCAGGTATTATAGGGGAATCCCTCCTGAGTGGAGAGTAGTGACAGGAGGTGGAGGGGGACACGGACATGCAAGATGCACCGGATGATCCAGGTATGTAATTAGTATTCCCTCTTTTGAAAAGAGTAAACCAAATGCATTCATGTTGTGTTTAAACATGCATTTACAGAAACAATTGTGACATTTTCTATTGTTTTTAGTCGCTGCGTGTTCCAGCGGGGTCGGTGGTGCTGCAGCACAACCCTCCAGCGCCCGTGTCCTCACAGATGCAGTCCTGCAAACGCAAAGAGACACCATCAACGCTATTAACGAGGTTACCAAGGAGTTGCAGTGGGACAGGCACGGCTTGGTTTCTGCAGGTGCTTCTCTGTAAAGCTGGGCCCACTACAGCACAGAGATCCAAGAGAACAGCTCTTGATAATCGGAACCGGCTCATAAGCCACTCATCATCATTGGACAGAAAATCTTGCTGGTCTCTGAAAATCCGCTCTGAATTCTTCCATTCGCCAAATCTTCCAACAGTGCCAAAGCAGCCATTGTGTGTCATTACGCATTGTAATTGTATGCCTTTTTATACCCACCCATTTGATTGTCAAAGCTACCCAATTGCATAACACCTTCAGGTGTGGTAATTACCTTGATTGTAACTGACAATGACAGGGCCATTATCACATTGACAGTTCTGCGCAACAAACATATGATAACAATATATGAAACTGTGCACTCGTATTTGTACATGTCGGTAGGGATGAAGTGACTATGCATAGATAATAAACAGCAAGTAGCAGCAGTGTACAAAACAAATGGAGGGGGGGGGGGGGGCATTAGCTACTCAATGTAATAGTCCGGTGGCCATTTGATGAATTGTTCAGCAGTCTTATGGCTTAGGGGTAGAAGCTGTTAAGGAGCCTTTTGGTCCTAGACTTGGTTCTCCAGTACGCTTGCCGTGCGGTAGCAGAGAAAAAAACTTATGACTTAGGTGACTGGACTCTCTGACAATTGTATGGCCGTTCCTCTTACACCCCCTATTAATTAGGTCCTGGATTGCAGGACGCTTTGGCCCCAGTGATGTACTGGCCATACGCACTACCCTCTGTAGCGCTACATGGTCAGATGCCGAGCAGCTGCCATACCAGGCGCTGATGCAACCGGTCAGGATGCTCTCAATGGTGCAGCTTAGAACTTTTGAGGATCTGGGACCCATACCAAATCTTTTCAGTCTCCTGAGGGGAAAAGGTTTTTGTTGTGCCCTCTTCACGACTGTCTTGGTGTGTTTGAACCATGATAGATTGTTGGTGATGTGGACACCAAGGGACTCTCGACCCACTCCACTACAGCCCTGTTGATGTTAATGGGTGACTGTTCGGCCTGCCTTTTCCTGTAGTTCACTATTGCAGCTCCTTTGTCTTGCTCACATTGAGGGAGAAGTTGTTGTCCTGGCACCACACTGCCAGTTCTCTGACCTCCTCCCTATAGGCTGTCTCATCGTTATCGGTGATCAGGCCTACCACTGTTGTGTCGTCAGCAAACTTAATGGTGTTGGAGTCGTGTTTGGCCAGGCAGTCGTGGGTGAACAGGGATTACAGGAGGGGACTAAGTACACACCCCTGAGGGGACCCAGTGTTGAGGATCTGCGTGGCAGACGTGTTGTTGCCTACCCTTATCACCTGATACAGCCCATCAGGAAGTCCACGATCCAGTTGCAGAGGAAGGTGTTTAGTCCCAGGGTCCTTAGCTAAGTGATGAGCTTTGTGGGCACATGGTGTTGAACGCTGAGCTGTAGTCAATGAACAGCATTCTCACATAGGTGTTCATTTTGACAAGGTGGGAAAGGGCAGTGTGTAATGCGATTGAGATTGCATTGTCTGTGGATCTGTTGGGGCGGTATGCGAATTGGAGTGGGTCTAGGGTATCTGGGAGGATGCTGTTGTTGTGAGCCATGACCAGACTTTCACAGCACTTCATGGCTACCGACGTGAGTGCTACGGGGCGGTAATCATTTAGGCAGGTTACCTTCGCTTCCATGGGCACAGGGACTATGATGGTCTCCTTGAAACATGTAGGTATTACAGACTCAGTCAGAGAGAGGCTGAAAATGTCAGTGAAGACAMTTACTAGTTAGTCCGCGCATGCTTTGAGTACACGCCCTGATAATCCATCTGGCCCCGCAGCTTTGTGAATGTTGACCTGTTTAAAGGTCTTGCTCACATCGGCTACCGAGAGCATTATCACACAGTCATCCAGAATAGCTGGTGCTCTCGTGCATGCTTCAGTGTTGCCTCGAAGCGAGCATAAAAGGCATTTAGCTCATCTGGTAGGCTCGCGTCACTGAGCAGCTTGCATCTGGGTTTCCCTTTGTAGTCAGTAATAGTTTCCAAGCCCTGCCACATCCGACAGTAGGATTCAATCTT
This sequence comes from Salvelinus sp. IW2-2015, assembly GCF_002910315.2. NCBI lineage: Eukaryota > Metazoa > Chordata > Actinopteri > Salmoniformes > Salmonidae > Salvelinus > Salvelinus sp. IW2-2015. The sequence continues at coordinate 25,018,162 of NC_036844.1, forward strand.
AATCCTATATTGACACTTTGCTTGTTTGATGTTTCGTCTGAGGGCATAGCGGGATTTCTTAAAGGCGTCCGGATTTGTGTCCCGCTCCTTGAAAGCGGCAGCTTTAGCCTTTAGCTCGATTCGAATGTTGCCTGTAATCCACGGCTTCTGGTTAGGATATGTACGTACGGTCACTGTGGGGATGACGTCGTCGATGCACTAATTGATGAAGCCGATGACTGAGGTGGTATACTCCTCAATGACATTGGATGAATCCCGGAATATATTACAGTCTGTTCAAGCAAAACAGTCCTGTAGCACAGCATCTGCACCATCTGACCACTTCCGTATTGAGCGAGTCACTGGTACTTCCTGCTTTAGTTTTTGCTTGTAAGCAGGAATCAGGAGGATATAATTATGGTCGGATTTGGCAAATGGAGGGCGGGGGAGCGCTTTGTATGCATCTCTGTGTGTTGAGTAAAGGTGGTCTAGAGTTTTTTTCCCTCTGGTTGGACATGTGACATGCTGGTAAAAATGGGGTAAAACTGATTTAAGTTTCCCGCTTCCGGGTGAGCATTGTCTTGTTTGCTTATGGCCTTATAGAGTTGGTTGAGTGCGCTCTTAGTGCCAGCATCAGTCTGTGGTGRTAGACGGCTACGAATGATATAGATGAGAACTCTTGGTAGATAGTGTGGTCTACAGCTTATCATAAGGTACTCTACCTCAGCAATACCTCGAGATTTCTTTAATATTAGACATCGCGCACCAGCTGTTATTGACAAAAAGACACACACCCCCACCCATCGACTTACCAGACGTAGCTTCTCTGTTCTGCCGGTGCATTGAAAATCCCTCCAGCTCTATATTGTCTGTGTCGTCGTTCAGCCACGACTCGGTGAAACATAAGATATTACGGTTCTTAATGTCCCGTTGGTAGGATAATCGTAAGTCATTCATTTTATTTTCCAATGATTGCATGTTAGCAAGTAGAATTGATGGCAATGGGAGTTTACTCGCTCGCCTACGGATTCTCAAAAGGCAGCCTGATCTGTGTCCTCTTTTCCTCCGTCTTTTCTTCACGCAACTGACGTGGACCTGGGCCTGTTCCCGGGAGAGCAGTATCTCTTTCTTGTCGGACTCTTAAAGGAAAAAGCTTCTTCCAGTCCGTGGTGAGTAATCACAGATCTGATGTCCAGAAGTTATTTTCGGACATAAGAGACAGTAGCAGCAACAATATGTACAAAATAAGTTTTAAAAATAAGTTACAAACAAAGCAGAAAAAAAATACGGAATAGCACAATTGATTACGGGCATGTAAAACGTCAGCCATCCTCTTTGGCGACATTTTCATATTTGAGGGGTTCTTTTGCAATAACAAATKTTTGTATTTATTATCCTAAATCTWGTTTTTTGTGTTTTTTTGTGTGCACTCCAGGGAACTCTTAATAATATATAATACGTGACAGGTAATATTTTGATTTATTTTACACAATGGTATCAATTTCAAAGCGTTTCATCCTTCTGCCATCGGAGTCGCAGTTCCTCATTTCTCCAGTTTATGTGCGTACGTATGGGTCAAAGTGTTCGTAGAGGACCGCACATTCTCCCTCAAGTTACTTTTTTATAAATCACAAAGTTTGTTTAGAAAGTGGCTTAAGCCTTCTTTTGTGTCTACGCAACGTTTAAAATGAGGCCCCTGGTCTTCCAGGTCATTTAAATAAATAAAAATTAAACGTGACTAGGGCCCTAAAGGACCAAGGTTGCCTACCCCTGCAGTAAGTAGGGCTAGAGTGAGTGATGCTACCACCTCCATCTACTGCTATAAAGTTATCTGGTTGACAAGAAACACATCAACTAAGAAGGAACAGTMTCTATTGTAGAAACCCGCACAGACAGTTGTGTGTTATGAGTTATGCTGTTTGTTGTGTTGTACTTACCAGTAACCAGTGTTCGCGGGGTCCGACACGCCAGTCAACCTGCTATCTGCCAACCACAGGAATGCCTGGAATGTTCCGGTGCAGAGCATCTTTGTGGTTGGTGGAGGGGGGTGCACCGCATGCTTAACCATTGTTGTCTCTTTTTACGTCTGGACTTAACAAGAGATGAGTCACAGTTGTTTGATATGATTTTCCTTGGTTGATTTACTTGGCGTGGGCTACGACCAAACAGTAGCCTGTGTTGAGTTTGGTTAATAAACCGGGAATTCTTAAACGCATTTGTTCATTTATAATCTAGCCAGGTTATTACAGTACACTCCCACAAAAAATCATACCTTAAGAATTGATGTTAGTTTACACCATTAAATTGCTTGTTTCTTTTATTTAACCATTTTCCTAAACAAGCTTCGCGTAATTCCCGAGTGCCCCGCCTCCTTTCTTACTTGACTGTCAGGGTGTGCAGTGTCACTTTCTTACCACAAGGTGGTAGTGTTGACCTGTAATGGGCCATCGGGCTCTGAAAGATCTAGATTTCTCAGACGATAATAAAGTTAGACTATCCCAGCTAAATGCTGATATAGACATTATTTCAAACATAGTCACATAACAATGTCCCTATGCTTGTGTTTTTTATGCATTTCCTTTAAATCACCTTTAGAGTGAGGATGACAGGCAGTCAGACAAACAAGAATTGTCACTTATCATCCCGTTGCTTTCAAACTTCTGATATTGTTTTTCCAACATCCTACAGCTCTCTGTGAAATATCACACAGCCTCCGCACTTTCCTCTAGCCATCCAACCCTGAGTGACTGGCTCTAGCTGCACTGTCTGGTGTCTCCCTGTCTTCAGTCTGTCTGGGTATCAGGAGAACTGTAGGGGAGACTGCAGATGATTCTGTGCTTGTTTCACCCTCTCCTTCTCTACATGTCCAGCGTCCCTCCATAATACACAAATGGATATATGCACACTCATCCACTCACAGACATATACGAGAGTGTCTAGGTCAGGTTTAGTTGAAAACACTCATCCACACACAAAAAGATTCTCTCATATACACATCGACATCCTCCCACACAGAAAGATGCACACCCTCCAGTATTACTTGCACAGGGAGTATGTTTCCTCCTGTGTCACATAATGAGCCCCTGTGATGCTGGGTTGTGATGCACCAGGGATGCTACATTGTGATGGACACTAGGAGGCTAATTGTCACCAAGCTATCTAAAAGCAACAATTAAACAAGACACCTTCATATGGAATGTGGTGACATCCCTGATAATAGGTTTACCCATATATACTGAACAAAAACATAAATGCAACATGTAAAGTGTTGGTTTCATGTTTCATGAGCTGAAATAAAAGATCCCAGAAATGTTCCATACGTACAAAAAGCTTCAAATTCTGTGCACAAATATGTTTATCCCTGTTAGTGAGCATTTCTTCTTTGGCAAGATAATCCATTCACCTGAAAGGTGTGGCATATCAGGAAGCTGATTAAATAGCATGATCATTATACAGGTGCACCTTGTGCTGGGGACAAAAGGCCACTCAAAAATGTGCAATATTGACACAAAACACAATGCCACAGATGTCTCAAGTTTTGAGGGAGTGTGCAATTGACATGCTGACTGCAGGAATGTCCACCAGAGCTGTTAACAGAGAATAAAATGTTCATTTCTCTACCATATGTCATTTTAGAAAATTTGGCAGTACGTCCAACTGGCCTCACAACCGCAGACCRCGTGTAGCTACGCCAGCCCAGGACCTCTACATCTGGCATCTTCACCTGCGGGATCGTTTRARACCAGCCACCCGGACAGCTGATGAAACTGAGGAGACTTTCTGTCTGTAATAAAGCCCTTTTTTGGGAAAAAACTCCTTATGATTGGCTGGGCCTGGCGCCCAAGTAGGTGGGCCTGGTACCAAGTGGGTGGGCCATGGCGGGCCATGGCTGTGCCACCTAATTAATTTATTTCAATTGACTGATTTCATTATACAGTTGAAGTCGGAAGTTTACATACACTTAGGTTGGAGTCATTAAAACTAGTTTTTCAAACACTCCACAAATTTCTTGTAAACAAATTATAGTTTTGGCAAGTCGGTTAGGACATCTACTTTGTGCATAGACACACGTCATTTTTCAACAATTGTGACAGATGGATTATTTCACTTTATAATTCACTGTATCACAATTCCAGTGGGTCAGAAGTTTACATACACTAAGTTGATTGTGCTTTAAAAAGCTTGGAAAATCCAGAAAATGATGTCATGGCTTTAGGCCTTCTGATAGGCTCATTGACATCATTTGAGTTAATAGAGTGTACCTGTGGATGTATTCAAGGCCTACCTTCAAGCAGACCACCACAAGTCTGGTTCATCCTTGGGAGTAATTTCCAATCGCCTGAAGGTACCACGTTCATCTGTAACAAACAATAGTACGCAAGTATAAACACCATGGGACCACGCAGCCGTCATACCGCTCAGGAAAGGAGACGCGTTCTGGTCTCCTAAGAGTGAACGTACTTTGGTGTGAAAAGTGCAAATCATCCGCAGAACAACAGCAAGGACCCTTGTGAAGATCCTGGAGGAAACCGGTACAAAAGTATTTATATCCACAGTAAAAACGAGTCCTATGTCAACATAACCTGAAAGGCCGCTCAGCAAGGAAGATGCCACTGCTCCAAAACCGCCATAAAAAAAGCCAGACTATCGGTTTGCAACTGCATATGGGGACAAAGGTCATACCTTTTTGGAGAAATGTCCTCTGGTCCTGTGAAACAAAATAAGAACTGTTTGGCTATAATGACCATCGTTAATGTTTGGAGGAAAAAGGGGGAGGCTTGCAAGCCCGAAGAACACCATCCCACACCGTGAAGGATGGGGGTGTCAGCATCATGTTGTGGGGGTGCTTTGCTGGCAGGAGGGACTGGTGCACTTCACAAAATAGATGGCTTCATGAGGATGGAAAATTATGTGGATATATTGAAGCAACATCTCAAGACATAAGTCAGGAAGTTAAAGCTTGGTCGCACATGGGTCTTCCAAATGAACAATGACCCCAAGCACACTTCCAAAGTTCTGGCAAAATGGATTAAGGACAACAAAGTCAAGGTATTGGAGTGGCCATCACCAAACCATGACCTCAATCCTATAGAAATTGTGTGTGCTGAACTGAAAAGGTGTGTTGCGAGCAAGGAGGCCTAGAAACCTGATTCAGTTACACCAGCTCTGTCAGGAGGAATGGGCCAAAATTCACCCAACTTATTGTGGGAAGCTTGTGGAAGGCTAACTGAAACGTTTGACCCAAGTTAAACAATTTAAAGGCAATGCAACAAAGGCAAACAAATACTAATTGAGTGTATGTGAACTTCTGACCCACTGGGAATGTGATGAAAGAAATAAAAGCTGAAATAAATAATTCTCTACTATTATTCTGACATTTCACATTCTTAAAATAAAGTGGTGATSCTAACTGACCTAAGACAGGGAATCTTTACTAGGATTAAATGTCAGGAATTGTGAAAAACTGAGTTTAAATGTATTTGGCCAAGGTGTATGTAAACTTMCGTCTTCAACTGTATCTCCCCATCAACGGTGAGAATGATTTAGAGATATTTCCGCCAGTTGTAACTGCAGAGAAAGTACCCTTCAACTCCATGGAAAAGCACTGGCAGAGCCTACTTTATCTTTGTTTGTTTTAAAGGTGAGAGTTGAGGGGCGTGCTGAGCTGAACATGGTTTACGGGAAATGGGTGCATGACTTGAGGGAAGTGAAAGTGAAAGGAGTTGTGCGGTGAGGATATAAAGCTGTGCCTGGACCACAGCAGCCCATTTATCTGCAGATCCTTGTTTAAAATATTAAGACATAGACAGAGAACAACTAAGACAGGATGTCCTTACGGTTGGCTGCACTTCTTCTGTTGACATCAGTCCTCTGGAGCCATGCAGCAGGTGAGATCCTCTCTTCTACTGCAGAGCTACTGTTATTAACTACTTTTACTCCAAGTTGTTATCATAGTAACTACTATAATAACGTCTTGGTTACATAATGCTGTGTCTTGATCACTAGTTGTTATTATTATCTGTGCAACTGAATATGCTCGTTGTCTTCTCAAGAGAATGTTGAAATGTAATTTTAGTAGWATGCCATACACAGAGAGAATACACAAAGATACACAGAGGGGATAGTCTAACCTGTGTTTGTGTGTGCGTGTGTGTCTGCAGCAAACACAGATGAAGCAATGGACTGCTGCTTGACAACAACCAATGCCAAGCTTCCCCGCAGAGTGGTGAAGTCATTCAGTATCCAGAGAGTCAGTGGAGGATGTCGGATACCTGCCACTGTGTAAGCAACATTAATCATTCCACACTCTTGTACAATAGGTTGCCAAATGTAACACATCACCCTAACCACAAGTTAATGTTTTCTGGCTGTGTGTGACTGCATTGTTGGAACTATGTCTGATCTAAGTCACTTCTGCCAACAGGTTTGTCACGAGGAAGAATTTTCGACTGTGTGCTCCTCCTGCCACCAATAACAACTGGGTGACCAAACTCATCAAGCAACTGAAGAGGAAATCGCAGAATGGAAAGGCCAGAAAARGGAAAAATGGTGGGATTCTATCTTWAAGTGTGATGCAATCCACATTAATCAATTMTTTTAATTATAGAAGCATAAAAGGTTTCATGGTCACCACCCATGTTCTTCCATCAACGGTGAAGTTCCACCCGTGTCTGTATTAAACTGTTTCTCCGTGTGCATTATTTCTCCTCAGGCAAGAACAGTAGACACTGAAAGACTGTGGGTGATCCCTGAACATGGAGCTCCAGAACACGTTCTGCAAGAACATTTTCCAGGCTGATCCCTGAAACAATAATCAGCAGTTGGACACATTTTGTCAATGGCATTTTAAAGTTAGTTCTCATTGTAGGGTGTGATACTGTGATACTGTTGAATTGATTGTATTCTCCCAGTTGCCATTTTTATTTTGACCAACACTGTTTCATGTGTACTTCATGTACTGCAGAGAAAACACTGCATCTTTTCTAACMTTTCTCACAGTCACTTTAAGTCACTATAAGCTGGATTTTGTATTGTATAGATACATTTTATGTAAATAAAGTGTTTTTTTAAAGAAATATTGTGTTTTTCATCTCAGTATTAATGATTTATTCATTTTGTCCAGTTAAAGACTTGTCCATSGTTTTTACATTGTACAACATTATTGGGAGTAGTTAGTAGTTAGTAGTTCAATTTCCAAGTTATTCACATCCATTCATAAAACACAATGAGGAACTCCAGCCAGTTGTCTCTGGTGTCAGTAGAGCAGGTTCTAACATAATCAAGGGATAGGTACAGGGAAACATCTGAGTTATAGTCTGTGTTAAACACTGCATGAACCTACATACCTACTTAGGGCTGAGCCGGTGCAATAAATATTTTCTCTGCCATGAACAACTCTCTTGGCACTTTACAAATAATGCATTAACACACTTAAAGACAGATTTACACCTTAACCAAATGTGTTATTCCTTATTCTTATAAATATTATTCCATAGTTATGCTCTATGGACCTTCTATGTTTAATTTCCTCAAACAAAGAAAAGGCGCAGTCACTTGGTCTGGTCCAAGGTGTGGCCTAGCATAACTCTCTCCAATGATAACAGAATGTCAGCTAGAAGAAYGGAGCACTGGGACATCAGCTGCATGTCTCCCCGTAACTCCATCTAATGGCTCATGAGAGTGTGAYCTCTATATTCATGGCAGCCCGATGTGGGTGAAGTTTCATCAGGCTACTCCTTTAAATCCCAGCTTCACACCCAGACCTGTCAGTCTAAAATACCTCTATACGTGGGGACTGTCACGTTCGTTATAGCGATGAGACCAAAGCGCAGCGTGATTTGAATGCATCTTCTTTTAATAAAGAAAGAACACGGAATGAACTATACAAAAACAATAAAACGAACGTGAAGCTATATAATCATAGTGCTGACACAAGCAACTAAACATAGACATAGATAAACACCCACGAAATACTCAAGGAATATGGCTGCCTAAATATGGTTCCCAATCAGAGACAACGATAAACAGCTGCCTCTAATTGAGAACCAATCTAGGCAACCATAGACATACAAAACCCCTAGACTGGTAAACACCCATAAACATACAAAAACCCTAGACAGGACAAAAACATATAATCACCCATGTCACACCCTGACCTAACCAAAATAATAAAGAAAACAAAGAATACTAAGGTCAGGGCGTGACAGGGACAGACTGACTCCTCAGAATGACAGTTGAAATGCAATCAGTCTGTTCAGCCAGGGAGGCGACAGAACCTGGGCTGTATTCCTATTCCTGTCAAGTTGCAATCCACTTTCCATATCATGTGTTTCCAAGAACGCTATTCTTTCTAACTCATGACTTATGATAAATGGCTCAAATGGGATGTACACTGAAAGTCATGTTTACAGACATCAGATGAGGGCAGTTCACTTCAGTGGCAGATTGTCTCCATTAGAGCGTTGGACTAGTAACCGAAAGGTTGCAAGTTCAAATCCCTGAGCTGACAAGGTACAAATCTGTCGTTCTGCCCCTGAACAGGCAGTTAACCCACTGTTCCTAGGCCGTCATTGAAAATAAGAATTTGTTCTTAACTGACTTGCCTAGTTAAATAAAGGTAAAATTTWAAAATTTTAAAAAATATTACCTGATACAGGGCCAATTTGGTTGATTTGAGCAGAATCCTCAGTAATGAAAGGTGAAAGTGAWAGTGTGTCATCTGTTGGGGATTTATGAAGCTGAGCTAATAATGAGCTTTATAATATTGAGCTTTTTCCCCCCTTCGGCTCCACAGGAAATTTGTACCTGCTGTGTGGATGGCAAAAGGGTAATGGAATACTATTGCAAAGCCATTTTGCTGCTTAAAAACAACATTTAGTGGTGGAGATACTTTGAATGCGACCTTAGAGATTCACATGTATCATTTTTTGTGGATTTAATTATTATCAGTAGACTTCTAATTGTAATGTTATATTACAGAAAAGAGCAGCACACATAGGCTCACACCATACAGACTCTGGAACAGTGGAAACGCTTTCTCTGGAGTGATGAATCACGCTTCACCATCTGGGAGTCTGAYGGACAAACCTGGGTTAGGCGGATGCCAGCAGAACGCTAGCTGCCCGAATGCATAGTGACAACTGTAAAGTTTGGTGGAGGAGGAATATTGGTCTGGGGCTGTTTTTGGCCTAGGAACCCTCACAAAGGGCCCCATCAGACAGGAGACAAGCTCCGAAACAGAGAGGTAGCTCAGGACACAGAGAGGTATCTCGGAAGAAGAGGTAGCTTCGAACAGAGAGGAGCTCGGACGAATGACACTCCGGACTGAATGGCAACTCCGCCTGACGCACGACTGAGGCACTACCGGACTTGAATGGCAGCTCATGATGGGGCGCCAACCTGAGGCAGCTCATGACTTGGAGGGGGCAGCCTCATCATACTGAGGCAAGCTCCATGACTGGAGTCGCGACCTCACGTGCAGCCAATACTGCAGGCGCAGCTCATCGACTGGCGGGCGGCTCTGCAGCTACTGACTGGCTGCGCGCTCTGGCAGCTCCTGACTGGCTGGTGCTCGCAGCTCCTGACTGGCTGGCGATCCTGCAGCTCCTAACTGGCTGGCGGCTCTGGCAGCTCCTACTGGCTGCGCCTGCGCTCTGTGACGTCGACGCCGTCCTACTGACGGGACGCTCTAACGGCTTCGGGACAGACGGGGGGCTCTGACGGCTCGGGACAGACGGCGCGCTCAGACGGCGCTGGGCAGGACGTGATGCTCAGATGGCGCTCAGACGGATGGCTCAGATGCCTGGGCAGCGGACAGCAGACGGCGCTGGACAGGCAGGCTGCTCAGACGCGCTGGCAGGCAGGCAGCTCAGACGGCGCTGGGCAGGCAGGCAGCTCCGGCGCTGCAGCAGGCAGCTCAGATGGCGCTGAGCAGGTTGGCAGCTCAGATGGCGCTGAGCACAGCACTCAACGGCGCTGGCAGACGGGCAGTCAGTGGGCGCTGGAAGCTCACGATGCGGCAGCAGGCAGCACTCAGATGGGCTGATGCAGGCAGGCAGCTCAGATGCGCTTGAGCAGGGGCAGCTCTGGCCTGCTGAGGCCACAGTAGGCCTGTGGGCGTGGTGCCGAACTGGTGGTACCGGACTGGAGACCACTAGGTGATCGTCGGGAGCAGAACAGGGCACACTGGACCTAACGCACTATAAGCCTGGTGACGTGTACCGGCACTGGTGGTACCGGGCTGACATGAGCTCAGGGCGAGTGCGGGGAAAGGAACAGTGCGTACAGGGCTCTGGAGACGCACAGGAAGCGGTCGTGGTTTGCACCGATGTACTGGGCTGAGGGCACGCACCTCAAGCGAGTGCGGGGTGCTGAACTGGAGCCTGGTACTGTGCGCCGGCACCGGAGAGCTGTGCATGGGGCTGCCACAAGAGAGCGTGCGCCTGAGCTGGCACAGACGTGCGGGCTAGGAAGGCGCACAGGAGCCTGGTGCGGTAGGCTGCACAGTCTTCACCAGACGGCTAGCCCGCACCTCAGGACGAGTATGGAAGACTGACTCAGGTACATCAAATCCCCGAATCAGTCTCTACTTCGCTCACCTCCAATACCGCCCTCACTTGCTCTGGTTCCATCCTTGGTCTCCTTATGGTAAGCAGGGTGTTGGCTCAAGTCTCCTACTTGACCCAGCTACACACCCCTTAACCCCCCCCCCCCCCCCCCCAATACATTTTTGGGGGAGCCTCTCGGGTCCAGCCGCTCTGCCTTGCTACGCCTCATATTGCCTCCCTCTCTGCTTTTGCTGCCTCCAGCTCTGCTTTAGGCGGCGACATTCCTCTGGCTCTGCCCAGGGTCCTTTTCCGTCCAGCTCATCCCCATGTCCACTCTCCTGAACTCGCTGCTGCTCTGCTGTCCTGCTGCCCGTTTCTACGCTGCTTGTCCGAGATGGTGGTCGTTAACGGCAGCCTAACTCCTCTTCACGAGAAGAGAAGGTGTAGCAAGATCGACCAACACGCACGTAGCCAGTCTCAACATGTTAATTACGAAAACTGTGAACACTTACAAATAACAAAATAATAAATGTGCAAACCATACAGTCCTAGCTGGTGCAGAAAACACAAAGAACAGGAAACAACCACCCACAAAACCCAACACAAAACAAGCCACCTATATAGGATCCCAATCAGAGACAACACAAAACACCTGCCTCTGATTGAGAAACCATATTAGGCCAAACATAGAAACAGACAAACTAGACACACAACAAAGAATGCCCACCAACTCACGTCCTGACCAACACTAAAACAAGCAAAACACACAAGAACTATGGTAAGAACGTGACACTCATTACACAATAAATGTTATTTTGTTCGATAAATATTACTTTTATGACAGAAAAAACGTCATTTGGGTTGCGCGTTATGTTCAGAAAACCACAGCCCTCGCTCCTGAAAGGCAGAAGAAAATTCCCAAACGTATCAGATTCAAAAATATTACTAAAAATATATAAATCATGCAATCACAAGTGAAATATACCAAAACACAGCTTAGCTTGTTGTTAATCCACCTATCGTGTCATTTTGAAAAATGCTTTACAGCTAAAGCAATCCAAGCTTTGAGTGTATCAATCAATTCAACAGCTAGCCCCAAATTAGCATGGTCACCAAAGTCAGAAAAAGCAATCAAATTAATCGCTTACCTTTGATAATCTTCGATGTTTCACTCACGAGACTCCCCAGTACACAATAAATGTATTTTTTCGATAAATATTACTTTTATAACAAAAAAAACGCCATTTGGGTTGCGAAAACACAGCCTCGTCCGTTCGACAAAATTCCAAAAAGTATCCGTAATGTTCGTAGAAACATGTCAAATGTTTTTTATAATCAATCCTCAGGTTGTTTTTAACATACATAATCAATAATATTTCAACCGGACCGTAACCTATTCAATAAAAGAGAGAAAGAAAATGGAGAGCTACCCCTCTCGCGAGCAGGAACTAATCAAAGGACACCTGACTACTTTTGAAAAATCTCGCTCATTTTTTAAAATAAAAGCCTGAAACCTGGTCACAGCCTGAGGAAGCCATTGGAAAAGGAATCTGGTTGATACCCCTTTAAATGGAAGAAAGACGGGAAATGAAACACAGATTTAAAAACAAAAAAATCACTTCCGGGTTAGATTTCCTCAGGTTTTCGCCTGCAAAATCTGATTTGTTATACTCACAGACAATATTTTGACAGTTTTGGAAACTTTGGAGTGTTTTCTATCCTAATCTGTAAATTATATGCATATTCTACGATCTGGACCTGAGAAATAGTCCGTTTACCTTGTGAACGTTATTTAAAAAAATAWTAATAATCTGACCCCTAGYGTTAAGAAGTTTTAATGGGGACCAGGTTAAGTCAAACTTTTGTCGAGACCCATGCACAGTGTACCTAACCTTCTCCAAAGGCAAAGATGACATCACCTCCTTAACCCACTGCATAAAGGAGGGTGGCTTTGCAGACTTCCAGTGAAAAAGGACAAGGCGGCGAGCTAGCAGCGAGGCAAATGCTATCGCATATGCCTGATACATGGTAGCACTCTGGTCTAGGTGAAGTACCCCAACAATGGCAGTCAACGGGTTGAGGCTAACAGTTATATTACTGATATGTGAGAATGCCTCAAAAATGGGGTCCCAGAAGCCACTCAAAGATTGGCATGACCAAAACATGTGTCCTACAGTCGCTGGACTCTGGTGGCATCTCAAACACTTGGGTTCAACATTTGGATATTTTTACTATTTTCTACATTGTAGAATAATAGTGAAGACATCAAAACTATGAAATAACACAAAACTATGAAATAATACAATCATGTAGTAACCAAGAAAAGTGTTAAACAAATCAAGGCAAACGGTGGCTTCTTTGAAGAATCTCAAATATAAAATATATTTTGATTTGTTTAACACTGTTTTGGTTACTACATGATTCCATATGTGTTATTTCATAGTTTAGATGTTTTCACTATTATTCTACAATGTAGAAAATAGTAAAAATAAAGAAAAACCCTTGAATGAGTAGGTGTGTCCAAACTTTTGACTGGGATTGTATATATCGACATTTTTTATGTACAACATTTATATTTGTATAGAATACACCTAATATAGAATAGAAGAGACATTTGAATTTCATTACATTTCACTGAATTAAATTGTATTTCCTTTGATTCAAATTCAATTTGCAATTCTGTATTCTGTTTACTACTTGAATTGGAAGAATTGAATTGGAATTATGAGGCATTCTCAATTCCATTCTGAAATGAGTCCAACCCTGCTTTCTATCTCTTTCTCTCTCTCTGCCTCTCTCTCTCTCTCTGGGCTCCCCCTTAGCAGTACACTCACGTGGGCCATTCACAGATCTGATCCCGCCCTTCTCAACCCGTTGCCACTTTGAGGCTGAGACAGTGGGAGTGAGTGAGGGGCTGTGATAATATCTCCTTTCTTTCAGTTTCCCAGAGAGCTCTGACAGTGCACTGAAAGAGGATGGGAGGGTGTGTGTGTGTGTTGGAGAGAGTGAGGGACATTTAGGGGATGGGTTAGGGGTACTGAATGGGTTGAAGGAACAACACATTTTGCTGATGGAGGAGCCAGTGGGCTACTCTTTACAACCCCTCCCCTCCAACCTCTGCTCACTAATGCACTATCTACCCAGAGCATGCTGGGTAATCCCTGGGTCTGCCTGGGAGAAACTATGGGAGGCTTTTATCAGTGTGTTACAATAGCAGACTTGTTTGAAGAAGCTACAGTGTACAGTGTAGTTCTTGCATTTAAACTTGAGAAATGGTGTTGGAAGAATATTTTAATCGAGTTCTGAACGCTGACCTAGTGCTTGTTTGATGTATAGAATAGTGTGAGGCATCACGTTTGATGTAGACAGCCAAAGACCTTTTCATCCTTTCAGGACTTGTCTGTCATGACAGGAGGTATCAGGTAACCTGGGGTCAATGTTTTCACTAGTTTCAGTCCTTCACATCCCTGACTGATCCAGCTATGGGCTTTCCAAAATGTTCTCAAAAGCCTTCAGTTTAGTTCTATAGGGGATCAAATCAAATAACATTTTATTTGTCACATGCTTACTTAAAAGCCCTTAACCAACAATGCAGTTCAAGAAATAGAGTTAAGAAAATATTTGCTAAATAAGTTAAAGTAAAAAATTAAATAAAAAGTAACACAATAAGATTACATAACCATAACGAGGTTATATACAGGGGGTACCGGTACAAAGTAGCAGCAGTGTAAAAACAAGGGGGGTTCAATGTAAATAGTCTGAGTGGCCATTTGATTAATTGTTCAGCGGTCTTATGGCTTGGGGGTAGAAGCTGTTAAGGAGCCTTTTGGACCTAGACTTGGCGCTCCGGTACCGCTTGCCGTGCGGTAGCAGAGAAAACAGTCTATGACTTGGGTGACTGGAGTCTTTGATCATTTTTTGGGCCTTCCTCTGACACCGCCTAGTATATATTGTAGGTCCTGGATGGCAGGAAGCTTGGCCCCAGTGATCTATTGGGCCGTAAGCACTACCCTCTGTAGCGGCTTACGGTCAGATGCCGAGCAGTTGCCATACCAAGCGGTGATGCAACCGGTCAGGATGCTCTCGATGGTGCAGCTGTAGAACTTTTTGAGAATCTGGGGACCCATGCCAAATCTTTTCAGTCTCCTGAGGGGGAAAATGTGTTGCGTGTCCTCTTCACGACTGTCTTGGTGTGTTTGGACCATGATAGTTTGTTGGTGATGTGAACTTCAAGGAACTTGAAACTCTCGACCCGCTCCACTACAGCCCCTTTGATGTTAATGGGGGCCTGTTCAGCCCTCCTTTTCCTGTAGTCTATGGTCATCTCCTTTGTCTTGCTCACATTGAGGGAGAGGTTGTTGTCCTGGCACCACACCGCCAGGTCTCTGACCTCCTCCCTATAGGCTGTCTCATCGTTTTCAGTGATCAGGCTTACCATTGTTGTGTCGTCAGCAAACTTAATGATGGTGTTGGAGTCGTGCTTGGCCACACAGTCGTGGGTGAACAGGGAGTACAGGAGGGGACTAAGCATGCACCTCTGAGGGGCTCCGGTGTTGAGGATCAGCGGGGCAGATGTGTTGTTGCCTACCCGTACAACCTGGGGGTGGCCAGTCAAGAAGCCCAGGATCCAGTTGCAGAGGGAGGTGTTTAGTCCCAGGGTCCTTAGCTTAGTGATGAGCTTTGTGGGCACTATGGTGTTGAACGCTGAGCTGTAGTCAATGACCAGCATTCTCACATAGGTGTTCCTTTTGTCCAGGTGGGAAAGGGCAGTATGGAGTGTAATTGAGATTGCGTCATCTGTGGATCTTTTGGGGAGGTATGCGAATTGGAGTGGGTCTAGGGTTTCCGGGATGATGGTGTTGATGTGAGCCATGACCAGCCTTTCACAGCGCTTCATGGCTACTGACGTGAGTGCTACCATGCGGTAGTCATTTAGGCAGGTTACCTTCACATTCTTGGGAACTGGGACTGTGGTGTTCTGCTTGAAACATGTAGATAAAGTGAGGAGAACTAAACCTCTCAGACAGACAGCAGCAACCATTTCTGCTGATCTCTGATTCATTTATCAGAGACAGTGTGAGACTGAGAGGACCTTGAAGCCTTCCACTTAACAAAGGCCCCCGAGTCAGACAGAGAGCATCATGGGAATTTACATTCTGTATGAGAGCAGGGGTAACAGCTGTGGGGTTATGGGAGATGTAATCAGAGGATAATTATTTATATGTTGCTGCTGTAGCAATAGGCTATGGGCTAAACCGACACAGAGGCAGAATTACTTCAAGGTGAACTGGTCATTCTTTTTTAGTTTGAAACATAGAAAAAGTTTTCTGCAGTTTGACATGATATCTTTGATATGATATCTCTATCTTTCAACAGGTTCAACATGATCTGAGGGTTCTTATCAGATACAATGTTTTAGACCTACCCTGAAAGCCCAGTTTGATCTGGTTCTGGGAAGAACTGATATTTTTGTCACAGCCTGAAAACTTACTCAGAGTGCAGCTGAGTCTCTCATCTCCACACTATCTCATTTCCCATCCTTCACCCCATGTACAGTACATACATACATATGAGAAGAGCTTTTTGTGGTAGAGGACATGGAAGCAAGCCTTCAAACCAATTCGGTATCCTGTTACATCTCCTATTTATATCTAAAATCATTGGACAGTGGGAGGGGAGTGGATAACATCGACATTGACAGAAGGAAACAGGATGAGGATGCTGAGTCAATAATTACCATAACTACCCATCACTATTGATGAGAGGAAAGGGTAGGCATTTTATACGGCTGTTTGAGAGAGGAAGGGGGAAAGCAAAGGAAGAGACAAACTAAATCACCAAAATAGGCCTCAATCCCAGATGTGGACCATTGTGGAGTTTTCCTTTGTTTGCCTTCCAAATGCACTTCTCTTCACCAACTGGCATTCTAACAGTTATCTGCTTTTCAGCAGATGAGATTACAGGCTCTATTGCAAATATACAGAAGTCCTTCTGTAATAAACTTTCAGTGCATCACACCACAGAGTTAAGGGTTGCGTGATCATGGATTGCAGAAATCTCTGTGTCTTATTGTTGCATACTAAATTAAATAAGCATGTCCAGGTCGGAGAGTGGCTACTCAGCCAGTCCCTTATTCTCTAGTAAGTGCTCCTAAGAAGCCCTGTAAGAGGAATGTGCATGGATGATCATAGCCCTGGAGGTCTTCAGGGGACCATAATCATAATAAAGCCCATTCGGGATCATCACTCGTTACGGGATTGGGTCATGGAAGCCTGCCTGATTCCCAGAGGCTGTCTATCACCGCGATGTCATCATGTTCCTGCAGCTCCTGGCAATGCAGAGGGAGGATGTTCTTAAGGACAACAGGGTGAAAGCCTCTTCACCCGCTGCCAGTCACTTCCTGACAGCGGAATCTATAGTGTTGGAAAATGTATAACGGTGATAAGAAAAAATGCTTTCCCCTATACTTAAAAGAGGGACATAATTTTGCTGTACAGCAGTGTGTTTTGGTCCATCTATTTTCCTTTGAAACATGTGCCCAGTCTGCTGTCTGAATTGTTTTTTGGTCCAGTGAGATGGCACAATAGAATTCTACATCTGACGTTACTTGGGGGGTCCAGTAATAAACCCTGAGGCAGAAACAAGAGGTGACTACCCCATGAAGCTGGTTGAGAGAATGCCAAGAGTGTACAAAGCTGTCATCAAGGCAAATGGTGGCTACTTTGGCATCCCACTGGAATGGGACCTCCCTCCAAAGGGGGTGGAGGGAGGTCCCTCCACCCCCTTTGGACATCGAGGGGGCCCTGGCGTACATCGTTCGTTCCATCCTGGATTCAAGGCGTCGGGCAGGGGCCTTCAGTACCTCGTGGAGTGGGAGCGGTACGGTCTGGAGGAGAGGTGCTGGGTTCCGGTTGCGGATGTTTTGGATCCTGAACTGCTGCGGGAGTTTCACCGTCGCCGGCCGGATCGCCCTGCGCCTCGCCCTCCGGGTCGTCCCCGAGGCCGGTGTCGGCGTGCTGCTGTCACGACTTCTGCCGAAGTCGGCTCCTCTTCTTGTTCGGGCGGCGTTCAGCGATCGACGTCACCAGCTTTCTAGCCATCGCCGCTCCATTTTTCATATATCCATTTGTTTTGTCTTGTCCCATACACACCTGGTTTTCATTCCCTAATCATTCTACATGTATTTAGCCCTCTGTTTCCCATCATGTMTTTGTGTGTAATTGTTTGTTTGGTATTGTGGATTATTGTCGGGCGCTTTACTTTTGTCATGTTCCGTGTTTTTGGCACGTTATTCTTTTTATGTGCTGTGTATTTTGGAACGGAATTAAAGTGTGCCTGTTCACTACACTCTGCTCTCCTGCACCTGAATTCACCACCCGTACACACCTTTGACTCGTGGCTAATAACTGTTGTAACGGGGATCATTATCGTAGCAACACACCTTTGGAGTGAAGGCAATCCCGCGCTGTGTTAGCTAAGTTTTCATGTCATCGGGTGTAGTTCGATAAAGGTTGAAGTGTGTATGTTAGGATGGTAACGTTATAATAATTAAGGATGAAGCGTGAATTCATGCCAGGAATAATAAGTGTGAAGTTTTGATTTCCTCCCTTCTGTAATAAGCAGTCAATGAGGTATTTTCCTTTATTCATGTGTTTAACTTCTTGACGCACGGATCCTTTTAGCGGGATCATTTTCGTAAACAACCGCTGAATTGCAGAGCGCCAAATTCAAAAAAAATACAAAAAATATTTATAATCATGAAATCACAAGTGAAATAWACCAAAACACAGCTTAGCTTGTTGTTAATCCACCTATTGTGTCAGATTTTGAAAATATGCTTTACAGCGAAAGCAATCCAAGCGTTTGTGAGTTTATCAATCACTAGACAAAACAGTAAGAACAGCTAGCCGCAAATTAGCTTGGTCACGAAAGTCAGAAAAGCAATTAAATGTAACGCTTACCTTTGATGATCTTCGGATGTTTGCATTCACGAGACTCCCAGTTACACAATAAATGTTATTTTTGTTCGATAAAGATTTGTTTTATAACCAAAAACCGCCATTTGGTTTGCGCRTTATGTTCAGAAAACCACAGGCTCGTTCCGGTCCTGAAGGGCAGACGAAAATTCCAAAAAGTATCCGTAATGTTCGTAGAAACATGTCAAACGTTTTTTATAATCGATAATATTTCAACCGGACTATTCCGGTTGAGTAAACTATTCAATACTACAGAGAAAGGAAATGTCGAGCTACAACTCTCGGGCGCATGAACTAATCAAAGGACACCTGAAGCGTTTTGATAAATCTCGCTCATTTTTCAAAATAAAAGGTTGAAACTATGTCTAAAGCCTGGTCACAGCCTGAGGAAGCCATTGGAAAATGAATCTGGTTGATACCCCTTTAAATGGAGGAGGGGCAGGCAATGGAACAGGGATTTTCCAAATAAAAGGCACTTCCGGGTTGGATTTCCTCAGGTTTTCGCCTGCAAAATCAGTTCTGTTATACTCACAGACAATATTTTGACAGTTTTGGAAACTTTAGAGTGTTTTCTATCCTAATCTGTCAATTATATGCATATTCTAGCATCTGGGCATGAGAAATAGTCCGTTTACCTTGGGAACGTTATTTTTCCAAACATAAAAATAGTGCCCCCTAGCTGAAAGAGGTTAATCTGATTCTGTTATAGCTCCGGCTAAACTGTTTATGTATGTAAGCACTTCAGAGTTATACCAATAATAATAAGTCACTCGTAAGACAAGAAGGTTGTAAGAGTGTGCTTAACTGTATTTTCATTTACTTTATAGTTCTCATGGAAGGTGATAATTCTGACTAAAACTACAGAATAAAGCCGCCAGTTAAAATCAAGGAACAGTTGTGCTCGTGGTTACTGGAGGGAGCTACACCCATTTCAGAGAAATTTAACCCAAATGAAAATAACAGTAATCAGTGCGTTACGAGTCAATTTCACATCAGATATAACAAAGGAAATATACTATCAGAAGGGAATATCCGACATATCCACCCATATATCCACATTTCCAGCTTTCTTATTCAACAACAGACAGACAAACACCTAGAAGCTGTTAAACTCTTAGGCCTATCTTGTTGCTGTCATTTCAGTCTAGTTGCTCWAGCTACAAAAAGCTGTCCTATCTGCTTCCAAACAACTGTCCTGTTCATCTTTTCAAACACATTTGAAAATCTGCACGAAAAGAGCATGGACAAGGTTAAACGGTTCAGATTTGATAGTTGCTAATGCAGGCAGAAAAAAAGACCTGCAGGGTATGAGGCGAGAGCAGATGAAGCAGATGATCCAGCCATCTGTATATTGAAAGGTGTAAAATACTTTAAACATAAAAACATTAGAATCAAACAAAATCCATGGGATGTGGAGTCTTTTGTCTTGGATTAAAGTTTATACAGTAGGTATGGCTTTTCTTGTTGCTATGCTCTTCTTGTCCAATTAGGTGCACAGCCTCACCATGAGGCCATATTGCCAGCCAGACAGCCTTATTCATATAGTCAGCCTCTTGACCTCTCCTCTCTCTTTGTCGCACCCTCTCTTTTAACACGGTATCCATAGCGACAACAGGATGAGTTCAACCAACAACAAACAAGGCATCCATAACAGTGCATCTTCGATAAGTGGCAGTCCATTTCCTTCCACATTAGGATGAAGCCAAAGGGAAACACTTTTCCGCCTCTCATCGCGCACAACAGCATGCCCATCTTTCATCTGGCCCAGCGACACAATCAATTATGCATGCAAGCTGATCCTGTCTTTCTGACTAAATTTCATTAGAGCATCATTGCTGGAGCGATGAGACGACGCCTGCATTTTGGGTGTGATGGACATCTGACTTTATCTTGCGTCTCCCCCGCGTCCATTATCAGTTCAGTTTCAAGTTTTAATGTCTCATGCACAAGTACAGCGAAATGCCTTTCTTGCTAGCTCTAACCCCAACAATGCAGTAATCAATAACAGTGTAATACTACAAATAAGGTAGAATAAAAACACACAAGAAATAAAAAATTCAAATAAGAAGAACAGGATAAAGTAAATAAGCATGCTAAATACAGGGTGAGTCAGTTCTAGTACCATATTTACAATGTCCAGGGATACTGGAGTGATAGAGGTAGATACGTATAGGGAGGGGTAAGGTGACTAGGCAATGGCATCGGGATTTATAATAAACAGAGTAGCAGCAGCGTATATGATGATTGCATATGAGTGGGTGTGTGTGTGTGCAGAGTCAGTATAAATGTACTATATGTGTGTGTGAGCAAATTATAGAGTGAGTGTTTGTGTGTTGGAGTGTCAGTGTGCGTGAACGTGCAGGGCCTTGTGAGTGTGCATAGAGACAGTGCCATTTTGTGTCAACTCAGATAATCCATGTAGTCAATTTGTTAGCTATTTAGTTAGCTATTTAGCAGTCTTATGGCTTGTGGATAGCAGCATTTCAGGAGCCTGTTGGTGTCAGACTTGATGCACCAATTTCAGGAACCACTGCTGGGTTCATTGGTGCTGAATCTGATGAAAACAAACTTRAGTGCAGTGAATAGATGAGCTCATGTTGCCATTGCACATCTATCCTTTTTCTGTGTTTTGCGAGGTGTCATGGTGCCATGGAGAGAGTCACTTTTTACTTGCTCATTCAGCTGGTGATTTGGGGAGGCAGGCGTACAGTAATTTGTGAGGACGTGCGGAAGAGGGTAATTAGATCAGTGAGATAGTGGATGCTCCCCTGCAGCTCTCTGTTTTCAAGCATTACCTCCAAATTACGTCACATATTCCCTTACGTAACAGTCATTTTTTGACCACTTATTAAAGTAGGCCTATCTTGTGTCGTGTTGATTTATTAAACATTATAGTCATTACCTTTTCATGTTCATTTGGTGGGACATATATATATAGTTCTCATTTATTCTGGTTAATAGGGCACAGTAACAGGGCACAGTTGTTGCTTTATGGTTGTGATGACAATTTAACAATGCCAAGACTATGCCAACGTGTTCATTAGAGAGGAAGTCCTCTAAGGTTCTAAGAAATCTGGTTGAGCCTTCTGTAGGTTTTACAAATCCTGGATGAGCTGGTAAATATGGAAATGAGCAGGGCCCGGTTTCCAAAAAGCCTCTTATGGCTAAGTTCCTCGTTAGAACCATAGAAGGCACAGCGCCAGCACACGGAAAAACAACGACTTTCGACAATCAATGCAGCAGCAGGGAACAGAGATGGGGAACTGACAAATATAGGGGAGGTAATAATCAGATGATTGAGTCCAGGTGAGTCCAATAATATGCTGATGCGCGTGACGGGGAAAGGCAGGAATGCGCAATGCTGGGGAGCCTGGTGCACTCGAGCGCCAGGGGGGAAGAGTGGGAGCAGGCATGACACCAAGACCAGGTAAAAGGTCAGGCATTTATTTTATTTTACATACAAGGTAGAGCTGGTGTTCACTCCATGGAGTTCCTTCCTCTGTGCGGCCACACCCAAATCCTTATCAGTGGAAGAGTGAGAATTGGAGTTGATTATCATGATTAGTAATGCCTGGCCATTCCAATATGACGGTTGGAGTGTTCGGAGAGTGGAACAGCAGCTATATGAAAGATAAGACTTGGACACGGGCATACGTAGCTCAACAGGACGTGACTTTATTCCAGGACATGCAATCAGGTCACGTGACAGACAGGAATTTATAGACACAGGCCAGGCATTACTAATCAATGATAATCAACTCCAATTCTCAATCCTACATCAGCAAATGAAAGGAGCCCAGTAATCAGACAGCCTTCAATTGGTTGCAAAAGCATGCAATGGAAGGAAAGCAGTCACGTGTCACGTGTTACATGACCTAACACCTAACACTGGCAAGTTTGAATGCTCTGTGCATCACAACATCAGGTTCTGGTTATACCTATTTCCTTTACAGGAAGTAGTGCTATAAAATATTAAACCACAGAAAAGCGGATTATTGGATTTTTGCCACGGTAAGATGGGATCCCTCTCTCTCCTTACTCTATAGCTAATGCACTTTCAATTAATTACTGTCCAACTTTTAAAGCATCACCGCTTTTATGAAGGTAATCGTCAGTGAAGTGCCCACACAGTAAATCAAAGAGATATTGCTAAAATACAATGAACTTCCTACCGGAAAAAGAACAGACATGTTGAGCAGAATTGTATTTAGATATGCTCAAGAGGAATAAATTAGTTTCTGTAATGCATGCTGTCGTGTCTCTGACTGATTCAATTATATGACATGCTATTTTATCAAATCGATTACCTAACGTTTAATTGATTACGTGATTGAACTAAACCATGGAACAATTAAACCATTAATGACCTGGGGCACCACGGAAGCATTAATTTATATAGAGCGGTTATCTCCCGAATCCACTCTCTTAAAGATCTGAAGATCTTTTATATCAATAGCAGTAAATTATTAATTGCCACCTCGATCGCCATCTCATTTTGATTGTCGTAATTACTTGGTTATCTGCACGAACCCTAGCTAATAAGTTGAATCAGCAATACACAAATTGGCTTAATTATTTATTTACTAAATACCTAAATCATCACACAGAATTACATATACACAGGATTGATCACACATCGATTACTAATCATGTCATGAAAAGCTTCTAGTGGGCTAACCCGATATGACGGCTGGTTACACAAAGGAAGGGGGTTGGGTTTGAATGGAAGAGCGGGAAGACTGAGGGACAAAGGTATTGAATCTCTATCGGACCTTGAGAAGCTATGCTACAGTAAATACAGAATCTCATGCATTCTAATAACTGCCCATTCGGAAGAGGAAAATGCAAGATATATATATTTACTCTGAGCTGCGCTTCGATAGATGGGTCGAAGATGGAAGACTGGTTTACCCAGCAGAGATCGCCATTCTTTGAGTAATCTTTCTTGTTGTAGTGTTGTAGAGCAGATACATTAAAGTACCCTGTTATTATTAGGAGATTGTCTGTCCTTTCCTAGGCCACGTACGTTTACAGCTGCAGCTGATAACTCGACACTCGTTTGAAGTTCATACCAAGTTGCCATAATCAGCTTGCGCTGTATTCTGGCTGGTCTAGTCTAAATTCATTCTTCCAGTGTGGTGATGGTCACCTTCATGTTAAAATTCGCCATTTTAAACATATGGACACATATGGACACCAGTCCTCACGTTGTCTGGTTTTAGTTGAAATTAGCCCTTTTAAAACGTATGGATACCAGTCCTCACGGAACTAACTTCCGTCAACGGGCTTTTGTACTGGAGGAGAGAAAGGCATGTTTCATAGTTCTCAACCAATGTCTGTTAACTTGGGCATGGCCACTAAGTGGGCCTACGTTTTACTATGAAACAATTATCTTATTTAGGAGGCTAAAATTACATTTAATCTTTTCACAAATAGTTTCATATTTAAACATTTAAATTGCACAAAAATTCCATGTGAATCTGATAACTAGAATGTTTAGACTTTCCAATATATAATTTATGTCGTCCTATCATCAGATATAATGTCCCAGACACCAACTGATCTGACATCATATTCTTTAAGTACCAACGGACACTTTCAACTGGTTGAGAAAGGGAAATATTGTTCCATTCCCCAAACTTTTGATGTTACCATACTCTCTCTACGTTAACAAAGGGCTTTCCAAGAGTCCATTCTGTAGATTATAGAGAAAAGAGGGAAAGGTATTTATGCGGGGGGGGGGGGGGGGGTCATAAACCTCACCCAACAGGGCAACGTCATGACAATGCTGTTCTTAGTACTTAATCTTTTGAGGTAAAATGAGGCCGTCTTGCCCTCCCGAGTCCAGTCTCTTTCATGGAAGCAGGTCTCAGATGGTAACTTTTCAAATTTAATAATTAATCAACTAAGAGGCCAGCAGCAGCAGTCAAATTAGGTTATCAAAGGTGGCCATTCTTGGCTCATCTCTTCATCTCCTCTTCTATCAGTAGAGATTTTCTCATGTTGAGAGATAAACAAAGCCTTTCTCAGACTGCTGTCAGACACCGTTTTCAGCTGGGTGTATAAATAACATTTAAACGTATCTATTTTTGACAGTAACCCTGTTTTTCTTTTTACTGCTTGAGGCAGCAATTTTCTTAATTTAACTGAATACTTCAAATAAATTCATAAGATCATGGTACAAGAATCCATTCCAATTCAATTTGCACTATTTCATAGATGATTGGGTTGCATTTAATCCTTATCAAGACTATATTAAGATATGTGTTCCAGCTATGCATTTCTTCTCAGCAAGTACTGTAATTACGCTATGCTTAAAAAATACATCTATAGGCCTATTTATGAAAGTAGAACGTTTTCAGTCAACTTTTTGTCTTAAGTCTGTAAACTCAATGAACAAGACAGACTATTTTTCTGCTTTCAATCAAATCAACTCACACTTTATTTGACACATGCGCCGAATACAACAAGTGTAGACCTTACCGTGAAATGCTTACCTACAGCCCTTAGCCAACAGTGCAGTTCAAGAAAGAGTTAAGAAAACATTTACCAAATAAAATTAAATAAAAAAGAATAAAAAGTAACACAATAAAATAACAATAACGAGGCTATATACAGGGGGTACCGGTACCGAGTCAATGTGCAGGGGTACAGGTTAGTCGAGGTCATTTGTACATGTAGGTAGGGGTGAAGTGACTATGCATACTGTAGATAATAAGCCGGCGAGGAGCAGCAGTGTAAAAAACTAATGGAGGAGGGGGGGGGTGTCAATGTAAATAGTCTGGTGGCCATTTGATTAATTGTTCAGCAGTCTTATGGCTTGGGGGTAGAACCTGTTAAGGAGCCTTTTGGTCCTAGACTTGGCGCTCCAGTATCGCTTGCCGTGCGGTAGCAGAAAAAACAGTCTATGACTTGGGTAACTGGAGTCTTTGACAATTTGTTGGACTTTCCTCTGACTCCGCCTAGTATATAAGTCCCGGATGGCAGGAAACTTGGCCCCAGTGATGTACTACCCTCTGTAGCGCTTTACGGTCAGATTTCGAGCAGTTACCATACCAGATGGTATGGTAACTGGTGCAGCTGTAGAACTTTTTGAGGATCTGGGGACCCATGCCAAATCTTTTCAGTCTCCTGAGGGGTAAAAGGTGTTGTCGTGCCCTCTTCATGACTGTCTTGGTGTGTTTGGACAACGATAGTTCGCTGAAACTCTCGACCCGCTCCACTACAGCCCTGTCGATGTTAATGGGGGCCTGTTCGGCCCACCTTTCCTGTAGTTCTCGATCAGCTCCTTTGTCTTGCTCACATTGAGGGAGAGGTTGTTGTCCTGGCACCACACCGCCAGGTCTCTGACCTCCTCCCTATAGGCTGTCTCATCGTTGTCGGTGATCAGGCCTACCACTGTTGTGTCATCAGCAAACTTAATGATAGTGTTGGAGTCGTGTTTTGCCACACAGTCGTGGGTGAACAGGGAGTACAGGAGGGGACTAAGCACACACCMCTGAGGAGGATCAGCGTGGGAGACGTGTTGTTGCCTACTCTTACCACCTGGGGGACGGCCCATCAGGATGTCCACGATCCAGTTGCAGAGGGAGGTGTTTRGTACCAGGGTCCTTAGCTAAGCGATGAGCTTTGTGGGCACATGGTGTTGAACGCTGAGCTATAGTCAATGAACAGCATTCTCACATAGAGTATGTGTTCCTTTTGTCCAGGTGGGAGAGGGCAGTGTAGAGTGCAATTGAGATTGAGATTGCATCATCTGTGGATCTGTTGGGGCGGTATGCGAATTGGAGTGGGTCTAGGGTATCCGGGAGGATGCTGTTGTTGTTAGCCATGACCAGCCTTTCACAGCACTTCATGGCTACCGACGTGAGTGCTATGGGGCGGTAGTCATTTAGGCAGGTTATCTTCGCTTCCTTGGGCACAGGGACTGCGGTGGTCTGCATGAAACATGTAGGTATTACAGACTCGGTCAGGAAGAGTTTGAAAATGTCAGTGAAGACACTTGCCAGTTGGTCCGCGCATGCCTTGAGTACACGTCCTGGTAATCCGTCTGGCCCTGCGGCTTTGTGAATGTTGACTTGTTTAACCCCTCTAGGGTACGTGGGACGGTAGCGTCTCACCTCGTCAACAGCCAGTGAAACTGCAGGGTGCCAAATTCAAAACAACAGAAATCCCATAAATAAAATTCCTCAAACATACATGTATTTTACACCATTTTAAAGATACACTTGTTGTAAATCCAGCCACAGTGTCCGATTTCAAAAAGGCTTTATGACGAAAGCAAACCAAACGATTATGTTAGGTGAGTGCCTATTCACAGAATAACACAGCCATTTTTCCAGCCAAAGAGAGGAGTCACAAAAAGCTGAAATATAGATAAAATTAATCACTAACCTTTGATGATCTTCATCAGATGACACTCATAGGACGTCATAGGACGTCATTACACAATACATGTATGTTTTGTTCGGTAAAGTTCATATTTATATCCAAAAATCTGAGTTTACATTGGCGCGTCACGTTCAGTAGTTCCAAAACATCCGGTGATTTTGCAGAGAGCCACATCAATTTACAGAAATACTCATTATAAATGTTGATGAAAATACAAGTGTTATGCATGGAACTTTAGATGCACTTCTCCTTAAWGCAACCGCTGTGTCAGATTTCAAAAAAGCTGTATGGAAAAAGCAAACCATGCAATAATCTGAGGTCGGCGCAATCAAGACAAAAAGATATCCGCCATATTGGGCAGTCAACAGAAGTCAGAAATAACATTATAAACATTCACTTACCTTTGATGATCTTCATCRGAATGCACTCCCAGGAATCCCAGTTCCACAATAAATGTTTGTTTTGTTTGATAATGTCCATCATTTATGTCCAAATTCCTCCTTGTTGTTCTAGCGTTCAGTACACTTTCCAAACTCACGACGCGCGTGCAAGTCCAGCGGAAAGTACGGACGAAAAGTTAAAAAAGKTATWTTACAGTCMGTARAAACATGACAAAYGAAGTATTKAATCAATCTTTAGGATGTTTTYAACATAATTCTTCAATAATGTTCCAACCGGAGAATTCCTTTGTCTTCAGAAGTGCGATGGAACAGAGCTCGCTCTCACGTGAACGCGCATGGTCAGCGCATGTTCAGCTCATAGTAGACCTTACTCAATCCCCTCTCATTCGGCCCCACTTCACAGTAGACGCATCAGACAAGGCTCTAAAGACTGTTGACATCTATTGGAAGCCTTAGGAAGTGCAACATGACCAAAATCCCACTGTATCTTCAATAGGGGCTGAGTTGAAAATCGACCAACCTCAGATTTCCCCCTTCCTGGTTGGATTTTTTCTCAGGTTTTTGCCTGCCATATGAGTTCTGTTATACTCACAGACATCATTCAAACAGTTTTAGAAACATCAGAGTGTTTTCTATCCAAATCTACTAATATGCATATTCTAGCTTTTATGGCTGAGTAGCAGGCCGTTTACTCTGGGCACGCTTTTCATCCGGACGTGAAAATACTGCCCCCTACTCCAAAGAAGTTAAAGGTCTTGCTCACATCGGCTACCGAGATCTTAATCACACAGTCGTCCAGAATAGCTGATGCTTTCATGCATGCTTCAGTGTTACTTGCCTCAAAGCAAGCATAAAAGGCATTTAGCTCATCTGGTAGGCTTGCGTCACTGGGCAACTCGCGGCTGGGTTTCCCTTTGTAGTCAGTAATAGTTTTCAAGCTTTGCCACATCTAACAAGCATCAGAGCTGGTGTAGTAGGATTCAATCTTAATCCTATATTGACGCTATGCTTGTTTGATGGTTCGTCTGAGGGCATAGCAGGATTTCTTATAAGAGTCCGGATTAGTGTTCCACTCCTTGAAAGTGGCAGCTTTAGCCTTTAGCTCGATGTGGATGTTGCCTGTAATCCATGGCTTCTGGTTGGGATATGTATGTACGGTCACTGTGGGGACAATGTCGTCAATGCACTTATTGATGAAGCCGATGACTGAGGTGGTATACTCCTCAGTGCCATTTGATGAATCCCGGAACAACTATAGTGATGATGCGTTTATATCATTCTCTCGTCATTCATACACAGAAATCAATATAAATTCTTCAAATCACTACTGATGGTCTGTAGATTAAGGAGGCAGCATTTCCAGGATGAAGCATTACTGTACACAGTTTGATCATCTGTTAGTTATTATTGTAAGCTGCTAATTGCATTTCTTCAGATGGTTCTTCATTTACATTGTGTCAGAGAGGAAGCATTAACTTGATTAACATTGTACAAACACCACCCACCCGCCCATCATCCTCCTGCTTCCTCTCTCTCTCCATCTTAGGTGGAGATGTGCCAGATACTCTGGCCAATGCCCCATTTCTGAAGACCGTATGGACCATTGGCGCTTTTGTACCACATTTATCCATATTTGATATCCATCAACAGAATGTAAAGTCATGAGATGTACACACAGCTGGTCATGACAGTGTTTAAATAGAAAATAACTAATTGATTGCTTCAATAAAATGTCTCCTAACATTAATCCCCTCAGCATTTGGGAAAGTACACAGTTAATGAAACCAGGGGAATCATTACATTTCACTCTGTTCTCTTTTTCCGCCCATATTCTTGGCATGTAGGTACAGTACATGTATTTTCTTTCCCACTTGGCAAGCTACACATCCTAGGGTCCAGGCTTCGAAATTATGTTTGGYCTATTTTCTTCTTCCAGAGATAAATGACATAAATCTCCTGCTGTGCTCACCAGAGTTACAGCCTGTCCTATGCACTCCAGCCGTGCCATAAATAGGCAGAAACCTGTGACACATAATTAAATTCACTGCTCAAGCTGTCAGCGGTTCTGCCTGGCCCTCCTCTCCCTGGTACTAATGGATGTTTGTGTACATAATGACTGTATGGCAGGTCCACACTGTTGGCTCAGCTTACTATACTATGATGCACCATCACCAAGCCTTGCTAATGTATAAACTGTAAAATGCAACGCTCCAAACCTTAAGATTGAAATGTTCCTACCCAAGGAGACAAGCACCATTCCACAGGGTTTCTTCCATCGTATGTGAACTATTGACTTGGTGATGGAGTCAAACAGATAAAGCAATGGAATCCTCATGTACTCCTCTCTTCCTTCAGAGGCCACAAAGCGTTGTAATCAACTGAATGCGCAGGAGTCACCATCCATAGATTCCATCTAGCTAACTCAACCAGTCAATGTGTAATTTAACTAAGGCCACTGGCTCATTATTTGTTCAGTACATTAGTGTTGGTATCAATGATGTACATATATAAACTCTGGATTGCTGATGCTATGTAAAGGCCAATGAGAGGCTTTGAAGCCACTGGTTGGCCATATTGGCACTCCCCAGAAGAGGCAGTCCTCCATAGGAATGAATGGAATTCCACAGTATTTCAATTATATGTTTCAAGGATAAAATTACATGTTTTTAAGTATTTGTTATTTTATGAGGACAGTAAAATTAAAACTTTCAAAACATTATACATTCTACTTTAAGGAATATATTTTTTTCATTTTTATGTTTAGCGCACATAATATAATTTGACATTATGCATTAAGTTGTACAGTACACTGAGTATACAAGACATTAAGAACACCTGCTCTTTCCATGACATAGACTGACCAGGTGAATCCAGGTGAAAGCTATGATCCCTTATTGATGTCACTTGTTAAATCCACTTCAAATCAGTGTATATGAAGGGGAGGAGACAGGTTAAAGTAGGATTTTTAATCCTTGAGACAGTTGAGACATAGATTGTGTATGTGTGCCATTCAGAGGGTGAATGGGCAAGACAAACGATTTAAGTGCCTTTGACTGGGGTATGATAGTAGGTGCCATGCACACTGGTTTGTGTCAAGAACAGTTTCCTGTGTGTATCAAGAATGGTCCACCACCCAAAGGACATCCAGACAACTTTTTTTTTATATATATATATTTTTTTATTCAAGTTTTACAAAATGTACATCAATGTAAGTACAAAGATTTTACCATATCCCAACCACCCTCCCTCCATACAACACATCCACCCAACCCCCCAGTCCCTTCCCTACCTCTCAGCCTTACCTCAGTCCACCCACCTCGATTCCCTCCCTCCCTCCCAACACCCACCCCCAAACACCTTCCATCACCCACCTGATCACCCATATAGCCAACCCATCCCACATCCACCACCCTGATCACCCCATATAGCCAACCCATCCCACATCCTCCCACCCTGATCACCCATTATAGCCAACCTCCCACATCCACCCACCCTGATCACCCCATATAGCCAACCCATCCCACATCCACCCACCCTGATCACCCCATATAGCCAACCCATCCCACATCCTCCCTCAATTTGGTCCTAGAAAACAACAATTCTACAGAGATTTCACAACAAATAAACAATCAAGAATACGGGGGGGATACAAACAACTCAATACAGATTMAAAATACTTAAACAGAAATAAATACATGATCAGTAAACCTTAGTCAAACTTGCTTGGACTGGATAGCATTATATTGATGACTGTACCTATTATATAATGACTACTGGTAATGTCTACTGGGAAACCTTAAAGCCCATCATCAGAGGGGAGCCTCTGCAAGCCATTAAAATATGATATAAATGTTTGCCATTTTCTAACAAATGTATCATTGGAACCCCTAAGAGAATACTTAATTTTCTCATGCTTTAGGAAGAACATTACATCGTTGAGCCATTGAGAAGTAGAGGGGGGCTGAGCAGACTTCCACTGGAGAAGAATTCTACGTTGAGCTAAGAACGATGTAAAAGCAACAATATCTGCATGTTTGGGGTCCAAGGGGAACAAATCTTCTGGAATACCAAAAACAGCTATCAAGGGACAACACTGCAGGTTAATTTCAAGCACCTCAGATAAAGTTTTAAAAATATAATTCCAGTAATTTTGTAGTTTAGAGCATTGAATGAACATGTGACTAAGGTCACATGGTGAGACATGACATCTATCACACTCATCATTTACATTTGGATATGTCAGTCTGGATTTTAAAAAATGCACACTCTGTAAAACCTTAAATTGTATGAGACCAAGACAAGCACAAGATGTAGTGGCGCGTACTCTATCAATCGCCTCATCCCACCACTCCTGTGTAAATTCAACACCTCAAGCAGATTTCATTTTGTTGGTGTAGTATTTGTCCAATGACAAAATACGTAGATAGATCTGAGAAATWACTGCTTTTTGTCGAGGTAATAGAGTCAATTTGCCATCCCAGGGTTGACAAGGGGGTGGAGCAGGGAACCCATACAATTGGGAGGAGACACAATGCCTAATTTGAAGGTAACGGAAAAAGTAAGATGGAGGCAAAGAGTATTTAGAGGCCAGGTTGGGAAAACTAGAAAAKAATATATTTACATATAAGYAATGGGAGTACTTAATACCTTTCCTTGTCCAGTAAGAGAAAGCATTATCTATTAGAGAAGCAGAGAATATGTGATTCTTATCAATAGGACCCATAGTAGATGCAGCTGAGAATTTAAAATGTTGTCGAAACTGGTACCAAATCTTAAGTGTGGAAAGCACTACAGGATTGCGAGTATAGCGAGAGGGGGATGTTTGTAGAGAAGAGCAGAGTAAAGCAGGAAGAGAAGAAGAAATACAAGAATGTGCCTCTAGGTGGCACTATGGGGTATCTGGAGCACGTAACCACAATGGCAATTTCTGAAAGTTGGCTGCCCAGTAACAGTATAAAAGTTGGGTAGTGCCAGCCCTCGACTAAACTTGCATCTCTGAAGTAAAGATCTACTGACTCTGGATACCTTTCCTCCCCAGATAAATGTGGTAACAACCTGATTGATTGACTTTAAAAAACACTTTGGTAAAAACAATGGGATAGATTGAAATAAATAAAATAGTTTGGGTAAACTGTTCATTTTTACAGCATTAATCCTTCCTATAAGTGATAGTGGTAAGCTACCCCATCTCTGAAAATCAGTTTATTTTGCGCAAGAAGGGGAGCAAAGTCTGCAGAAAAAAAGAGCATGTAATGAACAAGTTACGTTCATTCCAAGGTATTTGAAACCAGAGCGGCTAAGCTGAAAGGGCAAGTCTGTCTGCTGGAGCTATAGCACTGCTGGATTGATTGGGAAGCACTCACTTTCTGGAGATTCAGCTTGTAACCGGAGAAGGAGCAAAAGTTATCCAGAATAGAAAGGATAGAAGGTAAACCGGTTACAAGGTTATTTACATAGAGTAACCAATAATCTGCATATCATGATTACCTATGTTCAACTCCTTCCCGTGTTACACCTTGGAAAGAGGAGGATGCCCGTAAAGCTAATGAAATGGGCTCAATGGCGATGGCAAATAATAAAGGGGACAGTGGGCAGCCTTGGCRTGTCCCACGTTCCAGGGCAAAATAATCCGAACAGGTGTCATTGGTRCAGACACTGGCCTGGGGATATGTATACAAGAGACGGATCCAAGAGCTAAATTTGTCCCCAAATCCAATTTTTTTAAGAACAGCAAATAGGTACTCCCACTGAATTCTGTCAAATGCCTTCTCTGCTTCTAGGGAGATTACCATCTCAGGGGAGTTGGAGAATTGTTTAAATCATGTTAAACAGCATCCGAATGTAAAAAAAATTATATCTGTCCTTTATAAAGCCAGTTTGTTCATGTGATATGAGTCTTGGTAAGACTACTCCCAGGCGCCTCGCTATCACCTTCGCCAGCACCTTTACATCCACATTAAGGAGGCTTAGGGGCTTAAATGAAGAACAGGAAGTGGGGTCTTTCCCCTTCTTAAGAAGAGACGCTATTGAAGCCTGTGTTAGGGTAGGTGGCAATGAGCCATGTTCAAGTGATCCATTATACATAGATAAAAGTAAAGGGGCTAACTTGGCAAAGAATTTCTTAAAGAACTCATTTGGAAACCCATCAGGCCCTGGAGCCCTGATAACAGAGAAAACTGCTGAAAAAAGCAAAGCAAAATAACAAAAAATAAAAACATAGGACCGAAAAAGGTCACTCACCCTCCCCTTCCACGTAAAACCCAAAGTCTCCTTCCCCAGTGAATGGAGACAGCAGGTTGAAATTTGTGCAGACTCGGTGCATATAAACAGAAAAACGTCCTATCCTAATGCGGAGAGGCTCCACAGCACCAGTCGTGAAATACATTTGAAAAGGGATTCACAAAACGGTAAAGTAGGTCAACAGATATCCAAAACAAACATCCCATGACAGTGTAACGGAACTGTCCTGACTCAGGGAGTCTTCAATCAGTGCAACACGCACAATGTGTCTTAAGGATGGACAAATAAGTGTCCCACAGTATGTTACCCTGTTACAAAAAAGAAAAGGGGCTGAGTGTCTGTACATGTACGAATGATCAATAGGGCGTAATAAAGTGGTGAAAAGTCCTTCAGTAAGTATCTAGACGAAAAGAAAGAAAAAAACAGAGGAAAGCTCTGCAAAAGCCTGGAATTGTAGCCATGCATTATTACGCTAGCCATCTAGCCAAATAAAAAGGACCTTCCAAATGTGTAGCTTAAATGACAACCTCACAAGTGTCAGCGATTGTGTGCAGATATGTAGCGGAGTCAGGCGCAGGACACAGGTTTTGAGCATCACATAGGTGTTTACTCAAAATACAAGCAAAATTCCAAATAGGAATAATTACAAACACACTAGCACATACAACAACCACTAACGACACAAACAATCACGGACAGAACAGAAATSTATGCCAGAGGGTTAAATAGGGAACATGATAGGAGAATTGAAACCAGGTGTGTGTAATACAGACAAAACAAAACGAAACTGAAACATGGATCGGTGGTGACTAGAAAGCCGGTGACGTCGACCGCCGAACACCACCCGAACAAGGAGAAGGGCCGACTTCAGCGGAAGTCGTGACAACARGACAGTATTAGTCATTTTTATCAGAGTTCAATAACGTTAGTGTTTCTGCCGAGTAGAAAAGGAATGGCAACAGGGAGGAAAAAAAATGCCCTGCAGTAAAAGTTAAGCATACCTTCGACTTAGAGGCTATGCATGATACCTGGCAAAAGAGTAGGTCATAGATCCAAGATACGGCTCAGAAGTGACTGTCGAACCAACGCTGGGCGTCCTCGTGGGAGTCTAATTGTAGCTTCCCCCCAGCATGTTCAATGTGCAGACGAGCAGGGAAGCGGAGTGAGAATTTCACTTTCTTCTCATGAAGTTTGCGTTTCACATCGAGGAATTTAGCTATTTTCTTGGCGACATTCGAGCTGAGGTCAGGAAAGTGTAGCTGGTCTCTGCCCTGCCTCTGGAGGATGCGCTCCTTGTCACGGTAGTAGTGAAAACGGACTATAAACACTCTAGGCTTGGAGTTGTCGTCTCCKCCCGCTGGGGAGGGGCCAATGCGGTGGGCTCTATCCAGCTTCGGGGATGATGGAACGATGGCCGGACCCAGCACATCCACAAAGAAGTCTGATATGAACTTAACTGAGTCCCTTCCTTCACGTTTCTCTGGTATACCAACAACACGAAGATTGCAATGGCGAGAACAGGATTCCAGGTCATCGGTCTTGTCAATCAGCTTTTGGTTTTCGGAGCTCAGACGGGCAACCGTTTTCTCAAGTGCTACTATGCGGTCACTGTAGTCACACAGGTCATGTTCAAAGCTGTCAATTCGGCGGCCTTTTTCCTCCGCGGCGGCTCGGACACCATCTAAGACAGCGGAGAAGGGGGCCAGAGCAGCATCGATGGCAGTTTTTGAGCTGAGTGGCAATGGTAGCTGTAATTTCTGAGACCAGAACCGTACGGAGGTTCTGAAAATCTGTGGGGAGTGTGACCGCATGAGGCTCTGTAACAGTTGGACTGGAGTCGGCGCCATTACCATTCATGCTTGCCATCACGGTTGAAACGTTAGTTACAGGTCTTCTGCTCCTCAGGTTGTGTGACATTTGAATCAATAAGATAACTTATGTACTCATCAATCAAATATGATATGTAAGAAAGTGGAATGCAAAGTATAAATTTGGCAAAATTAACTAATGCGTAGGAGCCTCGTCCATGASCTTCTTCTCCATTCACATGCTAAACCGGAACTCTGACATCCAGCCAACTTAACATAACTGTGGGAAGCTTAGGCGTCAACATGGGCCAGCATCCCCGTAGGTGTTCCTAATGTTTGGTATAATCAGTGTATGTAATAGAATAAATGTGGCAAAACAAATGTAGACGTTAATAAATGCATTTATTTAGCTCCCAAAATATTTTTACAATGGTGGGTAAGTGCCAAGATGGCTTAAAAACAGCGCCCCCTGTTAGTGATCTCGTGTATATGTATAAATGATTGTTTGGTATCTATGCGTTGTGTAGGATAACTGGTCTTAGCCCTGACCCTATCAAATCTACAAGAAGCAACATCTCTCATCTTATCAGTCAAGTTACAGTATGTTGCATGACTTTGAATGTTAAGCCACAGACTAATTTACCAGTACTAAGATCCTAGGCTCTGACCAGTGGAGAATGCTTGTTTCAGTGGGTAACCTATGCAGTGCATTCGGAAAATATTCAAAGCCTTTAACTTTTTCCACATTTTGTTACATTACAGCCTTATTCTAAAATGTATTAAATAAAACACTCCCTCATCAATCTACACACAAAAACCCATAATGACAAAGCAMAAACAGGTTTTTAGAAATGTTTACAAATTAATTAAAAATTAAAAATGAAATACCTTATTTACATAAGTTTTCAGACCCTTTCTTATGAGACTCGAAATTGAGCTCAGGTGCATCCTGTTTCCATTGATCATCCTTGAGATGTTTCTACAACTTGATTGGAGTCCACCTGTCGTAAATTCAATTGATTGGATATGATTTGGTAATACACCTSTCTATACAAGGTCCCACAGTTGACAGTGCATGTCAAAGCAAAAACCAAGCCATGAGGTCGAAGGAATTGCCCGTAGAGCTCAGAGACAGGATTGTGTTGAGGCACAGATCTGGGGAAGGGTGCCAAAAAATGCCTAAGGCATTGAAGGTCCACAAGAACATAGTGGCCTCCATCATTCTTAAATGGAAGAAGTTTGGAACCACCAAGACTCTTCCTAGAGCTGGCCGCCTGGCCAAACTGAGCAATCGGGGGAGAAGGGCCTTGGTCAGAGAGGTGACCAAGAACCCGATGGTCACTCTGACAGAGCTCCAGAGTTCCTTCCAGAAGGACAACCATCTCTGCAGCACTCCACCAATCAGGCCTTTATGGTAGAGTGGCCAGACGAAAGCCACTCCTCAGTAAAAGGCACATGACAGCCCGCTTGGAGTTTGCCAAAAGGAACTTAAAGGACTCTCAGACCATGAGAAACAATATTCTCTGGTCTGATGAAACCAAGATTGAACTCTTTAGCCTGAATGCCAAGCGTCACATCTGGAGGAAACCTGGCATCGCTCATCACCTGGCCAATACCATCCCTACGGTGAAGCATGGTGGTGGCAGCATCATGCTGTTGGGATGTTTTTCAGCAGCAGGGACTAGGAGACTAGTCAGGATTGAGGGAAAGATGAACGGAGCAAAGTACAGAGAGATACGGGTGGCAGGTAGCCTAGTGGTTAGAGTGCTGGACTTGTAACCAAAAGGTTGCAAGATCGAATCCCTGAGCTGACAAGGTGAAAATCTGTCTTTCTGCCCCTGAACAAGGCAGTTAACCCACTGTTCCTAGGCCAYCATTGAAAATAAGAATTTGTTCTTAACTGACTTGCCTAGTTAAATAAAAAATAATAATAAAATACTCAATGAAAACCTGCTTCAGGACCTCAGACTGGGGCAAAGGTTCACCTTCCAACAAATAAAATAAAATGTTATTCGTCACATGCGCCAAATACAACAGTTGTAGACCTTACAGTGAAATGCTTACTCACAAGCCCTTAACCAATTTTAAGAAAAATAAGTGTTAAGTAAAAAAAAATCTAAGTGAAAAATAGAAAACAAAAGTTAAAAAATTATTAAACAGCAGGACAGGACAACGACCCTAAGCACACAGCCAAGACAACGCAGGAGTGGCTTCAGGACAAGTCTCTGAATGTTCTTGAGTGTCCCGGCCAGAGCCTGGACTTGAATCCGATCTAACATCTCTGGAGAGACCTGAAAATAGCKGTGCAGCGACGCTCCCCATCCAACCTGACAGAGCTTGAGAGGATCTGCAGAGAAAAAAGGGAGCAACTCCCAAAATACAGGTGTGCCAAGCTTGTAGCATCAAAGCCAGGAAGACTCAAGGCTGTAATTGCTGCTAAAGGGGCTTCAACAAACTACTGAGTAAAGGGTCTGAATACTTCTGTAAATGTGATATTTCCAGGGTTTTTTATTTATAAATTTGCAACAATTTCTAATAACCTGTTTTTGCTTTGTCATTATGTGTCACGTCCTGACCATAGAGAGCCCTTCTTTTCTATGGTAGAGTAGGTCAGGGCGTGACTGGGGGGGTTTTCTACTTATTATTTTCTATGTGGGGTTCTAGTTTAGTTTTTCTATGTTGGTGTTTGGTATGATTCCCAATTAGAGGCAGCTGGCTATCGTTGTCTCTAATTGGGGATCATATTTAAGTAGCATTTTTCCACCTGTGTTTTATGGGATATTGTTTTGAGTTAGTGTATGTTACACCTCTTAGTTACGGTTCGCTGTTTGTTTCGTTGTTTCTTTATTGTTTTGTTTTGCTTAAGTTTCACTTAGAAATAAAGATGTGGAACTCAACCTCCGCTGCGCCTTGGTCCGATATTTATTTCAGCGAACGTGACATTATGGAGTATTTTGTGTAGACTGATGAGAAAAAAAACTATTTTTGGCCACTTTAGAATAAGGCTGTAATGTAACAACATGTGGAAAAAGTGAAAGGGTCTGAATACTTTCCAGATGCACTGTACGTGTGCTTACAGCAATGTAGTGATGTTCTGTAATGGAGATTGACACCTGAATGAAGGAGACCATTGACTGCAGAAGTCTCTATCACGTTTCTGCATTAGGACCCTAATCCAGTTACCATTACATTCTATTATGCCAGGTGTAATAATAATGAGGATGTAATATGGGCTGCTTCCCAAGGCAGAGACTATGTTTGACACTTTTGAACAATTCACAAATTGTAGCAATTCTAAATCAGTAAGGGGAGCCTTTCAGTTGCTAGGCAACAGTCTTGGCATCATTGTCCCTCACAATATTTGTACAACCCACACCTATTCAAGCTATGTTTAGGGGATGGATGTGCAGCCATATAATTGGGAATTGGAATATTAGTGTACTGTATGTTTGTTAGGTAGCTAGCAAGCCAGTTTTAGAGGAGTGACTCCATGCATTTTTCTAATTAACTACCAACATGCCATTATTCCATTCAAACAATGAGGTCAATCCACAGCTATACACTGGCTGAAATCAGTTGATGATAGGACTTAAACAAGTTGTAAATACAACAAGTATTGATATTGTATCATATAATAGCACTCTCAGCTTTTTTTACATTTATGGTATGTTTATATATATTATTTAATATATATACAGGATATTTATACAGGAAATGTGTATAAAACCCTTATAAACTGTATTTATCATTATATGACAATATTTTAGGTTGACAATAATTCTACTACACAATTTCTGGTATATCACATGCCTTACTTTAATTTTCCTCTATAATTAAAATGTGGATTATGTCTCTTACTGACATTCATTCCAATTAGACGGGTTTGGATTTTTCCCTGACCAATATGGCTATCATTTTCACCCCATTCTGGAACATTGAGGGTCTATAACATAGCCTGCTAGTCATTTAATAGGATCTCTATGTGCACAGCTATGTTTACTTAAAGGGAAAATCCACTCAAAAACAGTTTAACATTTAGCCTACTCCATTCTAAACTGGGTCATCTCATAGAGAATGAGAGACATTCCAGGGTCAATCATGCGTAGGTCAAGGATGCTACAAAWTCTGGGTGAGATTATTTTTGGAGGGGCGTTAACCCATAGAGTTCTATCTCTTTGTGCAAACCCCTGCTCTACCTGAATATTCTATTGTAGCTATTTGAAGATTTTAAAAAATAGAAGAGAGCTCCTCCTCAGCAGCACTAGGCTGTAAATCTCTCTGTACRGTGAAGCGTTACACTTAAAGTCTTGATAAAGTATTACACTGTACAGCATCAGGTTACATGATTGAATCATGTAAGGCTAAATGATATCATGCTGGGCTGTCAAACCTAAATAAGTTCTACCCTCAATGTTCAGTCTATTAGTGAGTTTTGATAGGCCACTGATGGGAGCTGCATTGAATACCAATAAACTGTAAAGTGATTTTTTTCCATATTCTCTGAAAAAACAACAGTTTTTATCAATATTTAAATAATCCAGCAGAGTAAACATTTGGCCTCTAAAGATTCCATAGAATTTTATGACAGRCACTGTGTTTGGCAGTGTGACCGGAATTGATTAAGAATACACTGTGTGAAACTTTTCTGAATGATGAAACAAAGAAAAAATACCTTGGCTCACCTAATAGACAGCGTTCTCTCATCTGTAATGGGCGTGACTAAATAGAAAATACAGATACAGTAAGACTGCTCTTGGAATGAGGAGAGACTGTGGGYATATCAGTTACACTAATTCAACAGCCTACCTTGAACAAAAAAGGGGATACTAAATGATCAACTGAGGGACAGTGTAATTTGCCTGGCTACCCAGACTCCTTGCTCTGTTCAAACACTATGCCATACCCACAGACGTTAGTTTTTTCTCAGCAAGGTCTGTAACGGATGACATGGCTGCGGATGAATTTAGTGTGAGGTGTCAGGCTACAGTGTAATATGTCCGACTGTCTTTGCGCTCTAGTTCTTTGCTATTTATTACATGGTATACTACAGAAGAAAAGCCTTGAATTACTTCATATCCTCAAGCAGCTCTCAACCTTTTTCTTCTCACATTTCCATTTGGTTAATCTGTAGACTAAGACAGCCTGTATTTATCCCCTAGACTATTTTCTGGTTGTTTGATATGAAAGATATTTTGGACTAGGCTTTATATATTGATGTGTTTTGAGAGAGAGAGAGAGAAAGAGAGAGAGACGGAGAGACGGAGAGAGAGAGTTTCATGTCAAAGCACAGAATGCCTGCTGATGTGCTTTTCATTCTGTTGGTTTGAATCCTGAGCAGTCAGTCATTCAGGAAATGTAATCTACAGTGGGACAATGACAAGGTCACAAGGATCACAGAAGGCAAGGTCACTGAAAAAATGAAAGGTCTTTTAAAGGTTCATACTTTAGTTGAGGGTCTGTATAAGAAAAGGGAAGCACACACACACACCACACACAGACCCCACACACACACATGCACACACGCACGCACACACGCACACACACAGAGAGAGATCCATCCTGGCTTGACCATAAGGCACTGCAACCATTACCATTCACATGGAGGGTATGGGTGCCAAGGGAAGCGGAGAGGATATTGTGACACACCCTGCCTCTTGGTAGAAAAGTCAATGTAAAGTCAATGTAAAGGGTTTTACCCSTCTTACCCGTCTTCAAACCTAGCTCGACCTGTTCAGTTTATCTTCATTAAGACTACATTCATGTGAGACCAATAGAATAATTGATGAACTTTCAAACTCCTCCGCTGTCTCTCCTCTGCAAGATGATGAGTCATTTTATTTTGACCTCAAAGTGCACAGGCATGAATATTACAGACAGCCTAAGACAGTGAATTGAACATCAATACATAACGTTTACTGTGTAACAAGACCTAATCTGGAACTCGGATATGCAGAAAACAACATTGTTATTGTTATAAGCAGAACTTCAACATTGCACAATTTTTGTGTCCCACCTTCAAGAGAACTCTACCTTTTGATATTTTAGAAAGTGTGTTTACTATTTTACTGGTGGAGAGTCTGTAACAACAATGGAAACAGGTAAGGAATTCAAAATACAAGAAATAGATATCTTATTCATGACAAATCCCGAAATGGACGGAAGGGACAAAGAGACACTGGGGGGTTAGCTGAGGGGTCAAGTTTCGTGTGTTACACAAAGCGGAGTATTCCTCCCTTCTCCTGGCTCTGTCTGGAGAGGGCCAGCCCCCAGATACCTATGGGTCACGATGCATTCACCTCTACATCAATAATGTATGGCTCTGCCTACATTTAACCCACCATGCACTGGAACCACACACTGGTAGGTGCTAGAGACTATATCCCCCTCTATAGTACAGAGTACAGATTAAACATATTTGAAAAGATAGAAAGGGCAATGTTTGTAAAGTCAATGTTTCTAAAGTTAATGTTTGTAAAGTTAAGCAGGCAAAATCAAATTAGATATGATGTTATGCCATACTCCCATTTATTTTCCAATCGCCTCTCTCACCTCTCATTTTAAATGTGCATGGCTGTAATTTAATATATCAAAGTATCATTTTCAATGCATTTGGAAGATGCCTGAACTTACATTTTACTATAGGCTCCCATTAGATCTCTAAATTGCATAATGATGTTGTCTGAGATGATGATATTGATTCATGGGAGGTTTGAGTGGGGCTGTAAAAGCCTCAACACTCCCATATATGACGTTTCAACCTTTCTGGGAGGTTATTGGTTATTAGTGTATTCTGGCACAAGCGTTTTTTTTTATCTGGTCCTCGGCGAATCAAGAAGGTAACATTTTAGATTGAGTAGCCTGCAAGTTATCTAGTTCCTCAATACTTTCGATTGACTGACTAGCAAGGCTCGTTGTTAGTGTGGGTCCGAATAGTGAATAGCATTGCTTCATGGTTCAACTTCTGTCTCGCTGTAACTGTGCTGTGCATACGGCTGMATTTTCGACAGAGTTGCCCTGTAGCTCTCCACACGCGCAAGTGACAAGAAAGARATTTCAGCACTGGAGCTGTCCACGCAATCTTTTTGACGGACTCGTATCACTCTTATCACCTATGCTATAGGTTATTTAGATCACATTTGCACTATAGATTTGTAAGTGAGGCTATTTGAGTGAGTGTCACGCATACATAAAATACCATTCAATGCATTGTGGTAAAGAAACACGAGTAAGCTAAACCCGCACATCGCCTACTTTTTATTCAATCGAAGCCTTAAAATGCTGGGTAGCCGTGCGTGAGGCACAAGAAACAAGGAATTCTCAAGTCACCGTGGAGAGTTGTCCGATTTTTATCTCAGGTAAATTCCGTTTATTTATATTTTCAATATGACAGAGACTAACAGCAAAATTGTTCCATAACACAACGTTTCACAGTTGCATTTCCAATTACTTTTTGATTGATGCATCAAGGATGACAAGGCTCGAATCGAATCTGGGGTTATTGCAGCAGCTATAGAATTTTTCTTTAACAGACAATGATTGATGGCTGTGTTTTAAAATGAACATTCATAGGCGGGATTTAGTGATCTAGTGTCATGAAGTTCCTCGCATCTCTTTATGTGCAACCAGGGTGAAACACACATTTGCGGGTGTGTAATGTAGGCTTGGCATCAGACCGTTTTGCAGCCGATCAAGGTCAGCTCTCAGACGGGTGCGGATCCTAGCCACACATGATTATGTCATGCATTATAACCTCTGTTGAGTGGTTCAACCTACCTTTGGTTCAGTACTACTACAGACTGTGTGTCCCATCCTGGGCTAATCCTTGGGTAAACACAGGCCCTGTGCCTGGAGAGTTCTAGTGCCCTGGACTGAGTCCTGCTCCACAGCCTGTGACAGATCTCCTGCCTTTTGCACAGTGCCCATTGTCAGCTTCTCTCAGCCTCAGTGTATTGGCTGGTACTGGCACAGCCTCTCAGTTTGCCTGGCAGCCTGTGAATGCCAACATGGGGACTCCTCTCTAAGGATGCATTTAGAATTAAATTCCTCCACTTCCAGGCGCTTCTGTGTTCTCGGTGTACCAGAGATATGGAATCCCAGCAGGTCAGGGAGATTTTGTCTCAAGCATTTTTGTGTATGTTTACCAGTGTGTGTGTGTGTGGTTATTTTGTGTGTGTCTGGTTGTTTTGTATGTGTGTGGGTGG
The DNA here is from genome assembly GCF_002910315.2 of Salvelinus sp. IW2-2015. Lineage (NCBI taxonomy): Eukaryota > Metazoa > Chordata > Actinopteri > Salmoniformes > Salmonidae > Salvelinus > Salvelinus sp. IW2-2015. The sequence goes on from NC_036844.1 coordinate 25,061,705, forward strand.
TTTGTGTGTGTGTGCGTGTGTGTGTGGTTGTTTTGTGTGTGTGTGTGTGTGGTTGTTTTGTGTGTGTGTATGGTTGTTTTGTGTGTGCTTGTATTTGTGTTTACAATTCTGCTCACTGGTGAAGGCCTGGCCTGGTTGAACTCGTTAGTGTAATTASTTCCAGGTCTTTGCTCTGTGGGTCCATGGATGAGATCCTTGGCTAAATGGGATTCATTCCCATGAACAGAAATGCTATGTGGCGCCCCCATTCAATTAATCTCCCCGCACAATCCCGGCATGAAAAGGAGGACTGGTTGGGATTCTAATCTACACATACCGAGAATGGACCTGTGAAGAAAAACATGTCACTACTGTCACATGGACAACCAACTCTGTAGTCAGACCCAGCACCTTAACCCCTACTGTCAAACTGGGTTCATTACAGAAACTAGAGCTGTTCTTTATGATAATAAACTGTCTGTTGGGAAAAGCCTGTACAAATAGTCTAGATTAAACAGATTCTCTTAAATCCACCAGTTTGCATAACGCAGGATAAAAGATTGCTATTGTAGGAGCTTAACGTGGATGACATTCCACAGTGACACCTGTGCAGACGAGGTGTCTGACGGAATACTAATGGACAACCAAGTTGTCCTAATCAGCCCCTAATACACTGTTTTACAAGGCTCACAGGAGCCAACCCATTCTAATTCCAACCCAAGATTAATGTCCTGTTTTGCATACGCTCTGCCTTTGCCAAAATGTCGTCTCTGCGGGACAAAAATAGATTCTCTATTACACCCAAGGACTTCAAGTATTTTGGGGGGTATTATGCATGAAACGTACAAAATAAATGTCAAATCAAATTGACTGGCTTTCATTAGTGCACAGTGTTGTGTTGGTGAATTATGGTACTGTTTATTGTATCACTTCCCTTCAGTGGGCTCTGAGCAGGGCTGGCAATGCCAGACATGGTCTCGTTCTGATCAACCATGTCTGACCAGTGGAGTGTAGAGAGCCTACAAAAGGGATTACTGGGAGCGAGAGCTAGATCAGAGGGATTTAAAGAGCACCATGGCGCCATCTTCCTCCAAAAGTATCAATATTTCATTACACCAAGACAGTGCTGTGAGCTCCAGCCATCCTGTTCACCACCATTGGGTGCTTTGCTTCATAGAGCAAACCCAGATGTCTTTGTTAAAGCTGACAAGCTAATAAAACTGATTCAACTGTTTCTATAGGCAACACAAATACATTCAGACTTTATCACTCTATGTGAAAGTGCTCTTATTTAGCTTGTGCAAATTCTATTTGCTGTAGCTCTGCCAAAAACACTGCACAATCATTATTCCTGCTGTGTTACACTATGTACCCAGTTCACCATAGGCTTTACGAGTCTTGTTATATGCAACAATATGAAAGATACAAGTGCCTGCCCATAAAAGTGCCTAGAATTCTGCCCATACAGTATCTCGAGACCTAGTGGGAGAATATCCAGACTGTTGCAGTGGAGCTTGTTCAGAATGGGATTGCATCAAGTCCTGCCATGCATCAAGTCCTGCCCCAAGGAGTGGCCATGTTTTCCTCCCCATCTACTTCTAATTTTTATCCAGGGGCATTTAAATCATTCAGAGTGGTCCAACCTTCTGTGCAGAGCAGCACAGGCAGCTGCTCCTGTAGGAAGCTAGTGAACACACAGCCCGAGGGAACCCCAGCACTCCTCCTCATTTCTATGGATTTAGCCTGCGTTGTAGTATGTGGGCCAAAGATAGTTGTTTGCCACCCTCCAGATATTTTAAGTCTTTAGTCCCGTTTGTAAATAAATACAGTCTTCACATCTATGAATTCTCACATTCTGAGTGTCWCCTGAGGTAAGATTAGTGTAAGACACTCTTATGAAAACACCAGTCAAGTGTGAGGGGAAGTATAATGTTCAAATGTTTTGCATTTTTGACAGTTTCATGGCAAAAGCTTTGGGTTAGAAGACCTGCTAGGTAACCAGTGGCAGATTTCTAAATCCCTTTATTACATCAGTGTACAAAGCACTGACCCAGGTGTGTCAGCTTTGACTTGCCCACAGAAGAACAATAAATAAGGCCCTCGTTTATAATTCACAAGTTAACCTCAAAACGGTGAGGTCTCCTACACTGCTCAGTCTCTCTGTGAGCAGCGGAGGCTCCAGCTCCATCTCCATGGGAGGATGTTACGTAATGAAAGGTGGATAATGTCTTATGTCTATCAGGGGGTGCCAGGTCCTTTTAATCAGGATGGGAGTGTGTTTGTGCCAGGTCTGGTCAGCCAGGGATGGCCTCTAGTGGAGCTTGACTGTGGCCTTCCTGTGGTTCTCCTCGGATGCGCTGTTAGATAGTCTATCATAGAGCCTCAATACTGTGTCTGTCTGTCTGATGTGTCACCCGTCCCCCGTCACCTCAACACTCTGGAGGAGGATGGACACATCACTGGCTGAGATTAATTACAGCAGCATAATCATCTTCTCCTGGCACTCAAAATACTTTGATGAGCTTGTGTTCACACTATGTTCCCCTGCTCCCTGTCTGTCAGTCTGACTGTCCACCCGTCCATCTGTCTGAGCTGCTAGTTCCACAGGTCCACAGAAAGAGGCTGTACCAGTAAAGGCAGTAAAGGCCGATGGGTGTTTGGGAAGAGTGTCCTATCCTCCAAATCCTGTCATTGAGCAAGATTCAATAATATACCAAGAAGGCCCACGCACAGAAGCCTCAAAACTGTAGTCATATTAGAGCTAACTGAGAAAGAGAGGAAAGGACAGAGGCAGGGAAGCACTCCGATGGTACTCTAGATGAATGGGATTGGATTTCACACAACCACTTATCTGGAGCGTGGCTGGATGAGATTGCATTTCAGATCGCGACACGTGTCCTCTAAGTACCATGTAATCAACTTGAATCCCCAACAGCCCCCTTTTCAATAACTGAATTCATGGTCTCGAATGAGCCGAGTGGAATAAGCGAAAGTAGTTCTTTGTTTGTTACAGGAGCCACTGAAGATTACTGTGTTTTGTTCTACTCTTCCCATTCATTTTTTTGTTGATTTATGTTTAATGCTCATATCTAAAGTAATTTAATGTGATTGATGAGCATTAATGGCGGCAATCCAGGACCAGGAATGGCTGAGCTCAGTCTGGTGATAGATCATGATCCCACGAGGCACAGACTTCAATTCAACGTCTAGTCCATGTTGAAATGACATGGAAACAACGTTGGTTCAACCAGTGTGTGCCCAGTGGGATGTGTAACTGTACCTGAGAATGGAACCATTATGCACACGCACACACACACACAAAGTTGGTCAACATATCACTTTAATCGTAACTCTTGATAAAATAGCTAGTCCAATTAGCCATATCTCTCAAACAAAATGTATGCCATGCACACAGTAATGAGTACCCATCTCTCTCTCTCTCTCTCTCTCTCTCTCTCTCTCTCTCTCTTTCTCATCTCCTCTCTCTCTCTCTCTCTCCGCTCCTTGTCTCCGTCTTCTTCTTCTCGTCGGTCTTTCTGGTGGGATGCTGTGTTTTTGGAAGGTCTGAGTGTTTGGTGTGGAAGCTCTATCCTGAACTAACTTTCATCGGATTCTTTTCTTATACATGTTAGGTTTTCTATGGTGGAGGGTTATATGCAATATTGTTTTTTGGCGGTATCCAGAAGTTTTTTTTTCAAAGTTAGGGTGGAAGAGGGAAGAGACTTTCTGGGGGTTGAAGGTGTAGTGATGCGCAAATGGCTTCTCGAGCTAGCGCGAGGAGAACGCTGTCTATACTAGCCATGGATTCAGGTGTGTTTCCTGAGAAGAGAGTTAACGGTGGAGGCAGGTTTCTGCTCGCGGTCGGTGAACAGGTAGGAGCTGAGTTTAAATTTCCTGCTTCTAGAATGAACAACAAGCTGTGGTTGTGTTCATGAAAAGGGCTAATTTGGTCGGTAGGCTAATTGCCTAGCGGAATATTTGTAAGGGATGTGTTGGTGTCATTTTACCTCTCTCTACCCCTTCAACAAGAGTTGTAGTGGCAAATTTGCCTCCGTTTATCACGGATGATCAAATTAGGAAGAGCTGAGTCCGTTTTGGTAAGTTTGCTAGCGGTTTTCCGTGTACTGTCAGCAGGGTTTCAGGCAGATGCCGTTAAACACGTTGTTTCGTTCCGGAGGCCAAGTGTTTATGTTTCTGACAAAACGAGGCAACAGCTAAATGTGCATTTTAAAGTGGAGGCATGGGGAGGGGCTCTATGCAGGGTTTTGCCAAGCACAGATAGTTTCCTACGGTGGGGTTTTAATGTGGGATTTGGGGCACAAGAGCTTTGCGTGCCCCACATAAAGGCCGTAGACAAGGTGAGGATACAAGCGCAATGGGGGAAATCGAGGTCAAAATGCAGGGGGTAAGGAGATGCAGACAGCACGAGGCTGGGCCTAGTCAGTCTAGAGATGGTGGTGTAGATGAGGCTGGGCCTAGTCAGGCTAGAGATGGTAGGGTAGTGGAGGCTGGGTCCTAGTCAGGCTAGAGATGGTGGAGAAGCAGAGGCTGGTCTAGTCAGGCTAGAGATGGTGGGGAAGCACAGGCTGGGTCTAGTCAGGCTAGAGATGGTGGGGTAGCTGAGGCTGGGCCTAGTTATGCTATGGAGGGTGGTGTAGAGGGTGCTGGGTCTAGGCAGGCTATGGATGGTGGTATAGCAGAGGCTGAGTCTAGTCAAGCCTATGGATGGTGGGGTAGGTGAGGCTGGCCCAAGTCATGCTATGGAGGGTGGTGTAGATGATGCTGGGCCGAGTCATGCTATGGAGGGTGGTGCAGATGATGCTGGGCCGAGTCATGCTATGGGAGGTGTGTAGATGATACGGGGTCTAGTCAGGTTATTCTAGTGGATGAGGAGAGTATAGTGGGGAAGTGTAAGAGATTAGGGGGGAGGAGGAGGGTGTCAAGAGGAAGAAAAGGGTGTGGACAAAGGCACCATGGAAATGTTGCCTGTTGCTGTTGTGTGCGGTGAGGCCCTAACCAGGAGAGAAGGGCAAGGTGGTCAGGGTGGGACGATAGAGAAGAGCGAGGAAAGTGAGTCTGGAGGAAGAGGATGAGGAGTTATTTTTTTCAGACTCCTCTTCAATTGCCCGGAGCTGACAGCCAGTCAACCAGGGGGTCTAAGTACACGTTGAGAGAACTGACAAGGTTCCTGAATGTAGACTAAGGGAAAAGTTATCTTGAGGCTTTTTTCCTGATCTAGAAAGTTTTAAGATCAGTACAACATGCTATGAGAATGAGGGGCATGGTGTCTCTCACCCAAGAAACGTTTTAGGTTGAGGAGTGGGTCACAACAGTGCGTAAAGGTTTACCTTCAGAACACTGTTTAAATGTTTAATTTCTTACTGACACTGGGGCTTTTTGAGCTTCCTATTGGTCTATTTTCTCTGCTGGCTTTTTCCCACTTCTTTATGGAGACTCTTGGGTAGGCTCGCTTAATATAAATGGTGCCAGAGATGCGGGAAAGAGGAGTGTGTTGGGTGAATATGTAAAACAAAGAAAGTACAGGTGTTTGTTTCTGCAGGAGACGTATAGTGATGTGGTGAATGAAGTTGATTGGGGGCTCTGTGGAAAGGGGCAAGTGTGTTGAGCCATGGGACAAATCTTAGTGCAGGGGTGGCAGTCCTTTTTGCCCCGGTCTGGCTGTAAAAATTTGCTCCTCAAAGGAGGTGTGTAGGGGCAGGTTGCTTGTTGTTAAAGCAGAGATTAACAACATGGGTTTTGTCTTTACTAAATGGTGTATGCGCCTAACACAGGGAGAGAAGAGGGGTTCTATTTGGGAGTCTTAGACAGGAACTCTCACAAGTAGCGCCTGAGGAGACGCTGGTGATCGAGGTGATGGAACTGTATCAATGGATTTTACAAAAAGCAGAAATGGGGAAGAGCCTCATTCAGTGTCAGTGGGAGTGTTAAGGACATCTTAATCAGATTTGACTTAGTGGTTGTTTGGAGAACTAAACATCCACAACACAAAGCAGTATACGTGGGTGAAGGTTTTTTGGGGCTAGGGTGAGTGCAGCTCCGACTTGATCTGTTTTTACATGTCAGGAATCAGAGCAATAGGCTGCTGGGTGCTACATTCTCCCAGTGGGGTTTTCGGATCACCACAAACATGGCTTCGGCTGTCTATTTCACCAGGGCCCCGGCAGGCATCTTATTGGAAGTTCAATGTAAAGCCTTGACAAGATCGCACTTTTTTTGCTCAGGTTTCCAGACTTTTTGGGAAAGATGGGGGCAGCGAAGAGAAGGAGTATGAGTCTCTGACGTCAATGGTGGGATGTGGGGAAAAGTGCAAAATTCGGCTTTTTTCGTCAACAGTAACACAGCTCTCATCATCCTCAGAGCTAGGAGAAGTAGTGTGGGGAACTAGAGCGGTGTATTAGTGAGATGGAGGTAGAGGATGGTGGGGCAAGGCACTGTAGGCCTCCAGGCTAACTTAGCCGAATTACGTAGGTGACCTGGGGTAGTTTTTCCAGGTTAAAAGCAAAGGAAGCTCTTGTAAGAGCCTAGGCGTTCTCCATGCTCAGGAGATGGATGCTCCAGCTCCTTCTTCTTTGGTTTGGAAGACAGAGCAGTGAAGCCAAGGGTATGCATTGTCTCACGGCTGTCTGATGGGGCGGAGTTGACCTCTGTGGTGGGGGAGATGCGGGAGCGGACTGTGGAGTTTTATACTGATTGTATAGGGCAGAAATGTGTGATCCTATGTGTGCTCAGGTCTTTGTTCGGCAGGACTCCCTAAGCTCTCTCGGGCACAGAGGGATGAAATGGACATTCCTCTGTTGTCACATGAATGGCAGAGGCCGTAACCCAGATGTCCCCGGTCGTGGCACCCGGGGTCGATGGACTTCCAGGTGAGTTTTACAAAAAATTCTGGGGAAACTATTGGACAGGATTTCTTTTGCGTGTTGCGTGAATGCGTCGAGGTAGTGAGAGTTGCCGATGAGCTTGGCGTCGGGCGCACTGACTCTCCTGCCAAAAAAGGGGACTTGTGTGACTTAAGAACTGGAGGCCTTGTGGCATTACTCTGTGCGGACTATAAGATATTTGCCACGGTCCTCTCTAACAGACTGAATAGTCCCATTCTGGACTCTATAATACACAAGGAGCCAGAGACCATATTGTTGTACCGGGACGCTTCAATCTCACGGACAACTTGTTCTTTGATTAGGGAGCATGTTGGACTTGTCGAGAGGTTTCTAATGTGAACTTTGGACTGGTCTCTTTTAGATCAAGAGAAGGCTTTTGATAGAGTTGGAATCATGAGTATCTGTTTAATGTGATGTCTGTGTTTTGGGTTTGGGAAGAGCTTTGTGAACGTGTGAAGCTCGTATGTATGCTGGGGGCTCATGTATGGTTAAGGTGGGAGGGGCGCTCAGTAGGCGTCTGGGTGAGACGGGGCAATAGACCAAGGATGCCCTCTATTGGGCAGTGTACACACTAGCCATTGAGCTTTTTTAGGACTGCTACGCAGGAGACTGCGGGGAGTGTGCTGGACAGGCATGGCTGGTGGTGACAGGAATAGCAGTCTCAGCATATGCAGATGATGTTTCTGTGATGGTCAGGGATGGGCAAGAGATATGCAGGAGCTAGAGACACCAGTCTGAAGGTGTACGAGGGAGCTTCATCAGCTAAGGAAACTGGGGAAAGAGCAAAGCTCTGTTATGGGGGAATGGGGGGATAGGGCTCCTCCTCTGCTTCCAGGGGGTTTGCAGTGGGGTTGTGAAGGCCTTAAAGTGTTGGGGGGGTGTACCTGGGCTCGGAGAGGTGGGTCAGCAGAACTGGGAGGGGCTGTCACCGGCAGGGTGTCAAGACTGGCAGGTGGAGGTGGCTCCTGTCCCAAGTGTCATATAGAGGGAGGGTTGCTGATAATCAACAACCTGGTGGCATCTTCCTTGTGGCATAAACTGGCTGTCCATCAACCCCCCCGCCGGTCTGCTTGCAGACTGCAACGCAAGCTGGTGGACTTCTTTTGGTCGGGCC
>NC_036844.1:25069724-25108260 GCF_002910315.2 Salvelinus sp. IW2-2015
TTGGTCTATATACATCTTGCATGCTTCATGTAATCGCAAGCATAAATGCTTCGTAGGTTGTGTTCATGAAAAGGGCTAATTTGGTCGGTAGGCTATTGCCTAGCGGAATATTTTAGTAAGGGATGTGTTGGTGTCATTTCACCTCTCTTACCCCTTCAATACAAGAAGTTGTAGTGGCAATTGCCTCCGTTTATCACGGATGATCAAATTAGGAAGAGTGAGTCCGTTTTGTGTAAAGTTTGTGCTAAGGGTGTTGTTCCGTGTACTGTCAGCAGGGTTTCAGGCGATGCCGTTAAACAACACGTTGTTTCGTTCCGAGTGCAAGTGTTATGTTTCTGACAGCAACGACGGCATACAGCTAAATGTGCATTTTTAAGTGGAGGCATGGGGAGGGGGCTCTATGCAAGGTTTGTGCCAAGCACAGATAGTTTTCCTACGGTTGGGTTTTGAATGTGGGATTTGGGCACAAGAGCTTTGCGTGCCCACATAAAGCCGTAGACAAGGTGAGGATACAAGCGCAAATGGGGGAAATCGAGGTCAAAATGCAGGGGGTAAGGAGATGCAGACAGCACGAGGCTGGGCCTAGTCAGTCCTAGAGATGGTGGTGTAGATGAGGCTGGGCTAGTCAGGCTAGAGACTGGTCGGGTAGGTGGAGGCTGGGTCTAGTCAGGCTGAGATGGTGGAGAAGCAGAGGTCGGTGGTCTAGTCAGCTAGAGATGGTGGGGAAGCACAGGCTGGGTCTCGTCGGGTAGAGATGGTGGGGTAGCTGAGGCTGGGCCTAGTTATGCTATGGAGGGTCGGTGTAGAGGGTGCTGGGTCTAGGCAGGCTATGGATGGTGGGTATAGCAGAGGCTGAGTCTAGTCAAGCTATGGATGGTGGGGTAGGTGAGGCTGGCCCAAGTCATGCTATGGAGGGTGGTGTAGATGATGCTGGGCCGAGTCATGCTATGGAGGGTGGTGGCAGATGATGCTGGGCCGAGTCAAGCTATGGAGGTGGTGTAGATGATACTGGGTCTAGTCAGGTTATTCTAGTGGATGAGGAGAGTATAGTGGGGAAGTGTAAGAGATTAGGGGGAGGAGGAGGGTGTCAAGAGGAAAGGAAAAGGGTGTGGCAAAGGCACCATGGAAATGTTGCCTGTTGCTGTTGCGTGGCGTGAGGCCCTAACCAGAGAGAAAGGGCAGGTGGTCAGGGTGGACGATAGAGAAGAGAGAGAGTAGTCTGAGGAAGAGGATGAGGAGTTATTTTTTTAGACTCCTCTTCAATTGGCCGGAGCTGACAGCCAGTCAACCAGGAGGGTCTAAGTACACGTTGAGAGAACTGACAAGGTTCCTGAGATGAGACTAAGGGGGAAAAGTTATACTTCTTGAGGCTTTTTTCCTGATTCTAGAAAGTTTGTAAGATATACAACATGCTATGAGAATGAGGGGCATGTGTCTCTCACCCAAGAAACGGTTTAGGTTGAGGAGTGGGTCACAACAGTGCGTAAAGGTTTACCTTCAGACACTGTTTAAATGTTTAATTTCTTACTGACACTGGGGCTTTTTGAGCTTTCTATTGGTCTATTTCTCTGCTGGCTTTTTCAGTTCTTTATGGAGACTCTTGGGTAGGCTCGCTTAATATAATGGTGCCAGAGATGCGGGAAAGAGGAGTGTGTTTGGGTGAATATGTAAAACAAAGAAAGTACAGGTGTTTGTTTCTGCAGGAGACCATAGTGATGTGGAGATGAAGTTGATTGGGGGCTCTGGGTGGAAAGGGGCAAGTGTGTTGAGCCATGGGACAAATCTTAGTGCAGGGGTGGCAGTCCTTTTTGCACCGGGTCTGGCTGTAAAATTTGCTCCTCAAAGGAGGTGTGTAGGGGCAGGTTGCTTGTTGTTAAAGCAGAGATTAACAACATGGGTTTTGTCTTTATATAAATGTGTATCGGCCTAACACAGGGAGAGAAGAGGGGTTCTATTTGGGAGTCTTAGACAGGAACTCTCACAGTAGCGCCTGAGGAGACGCTGGTGATCGAGGTGACTGGAACTGTACAATGGATTTTACAAAAGACAAGAAATGGGGAAGAGCCTCATTCAGTGTCAGTGGGAGTGTTAAGGACACTCTTAATCAGTTGTAGACTTAGTGGGATGTTTGGAGAATAAACTACAAACACAAGACGTCAGTATAACGTGGGTGAAGGTTTTTGGGGCTAGGGTGAGTGCAGCTCGACTTGATCCGTTTTTACATGTCAGGAATCAGAGCAATAGGCTGCTGGGTCCTACATTCTCCCAGTGGGGTTTTCGGATCACCACATAACATGGCTGGCTGTCTATTTCACACAGGGCCCCGGCAGGCACTTATTGGAGAGTTCAATGTAAAGCTTAAGTTCTTACAAGATGCACTTTTTTTGCTCAGGTTTCCAGACTTATTTGGGAAAGATGGGGGCAGCAAGAAGAGAGGAGTATGAGTCTCTGAAGTAATGGTGGGGATGTGGGGAAAGTGGACAAATTCGGCTTTTTCTTGTCAACAGTAACAAGCTTCATCTATACTCCCAGAGCTAGGAGACGATTAGTTGGGGAACTAGAGCGGTGTATTAGTGAGATGGAGGTAGAGATGTGTGTGGGAAGGCAATGTAGGCCTCCAGGCTACTTAGCGCGATTACGTAGGTGACCTGGGTAGTTTTTCCAGGTTAAAGAAAGGGTGACACTCTTGTAAGAGCTAGGCGTTTCCATGCTACAGGAGATGGATGCTCCAGCTCTTCTTCTTTGGTTTGGAAGGACAGAGGCAGTGAAGCCAAGGGTATGCATTGTCTCGGCTGTCTGATGGGCGCGGTTTGACCTCTGTGGTGGGGGAGATGCGGGAGCGGACTGTGGAGTTTTATACTGATTGTATAGGGCAGAAATATGTGTGATCCTATGTGTGCTCAGGTCTTTGTTCGGCAGGACTCCCTAGTCTCTCTCGGGCACAGAGGGATGAAATGGACATCTCCTCTGTTGTCATGCATGGCAGAGGCCGTAACCCAGATGTCCCCGGTCGTCAGCACCGGGGTCGATGGACTTCCAGTGAGAGTTTTACAAAAATATCTGGGGAACTACTTTTGGACAGGATTTCTTTTGCGTGTTGCGTGAATGCGTCGAGGTAGCGAGAGTTGCGATGAGTCGCCCGTCGGGCGGCCTGATCTCCTGCCAAAAAAGGGGACTTGTGTGAACTTAAGAACTGGAGGCCTGTGGCATTACTCTGTGCGGACTATAAGATATTTGCAACGGTCCTCTCTAACAGACTGATAAACATCTCTGGACTCTATAATACAAAGTCCACGAGAACTACATATTGTTGTTGACCGGAGCCTTCCAATCACGGACAACTTGTTCTTTGTGATTTATGGCGAGACTAAGTGTTTGGAGCTTCTCTTGTTGAGGTGCGATGATTATGACTTTGGACTGTCCGTTGTTAATGCAAGAGAAGGCTTTTGTAAGTACGTGGCATCATTGATATTGTTGTAATGTGATGCTGTGTTTTGGGTTTGGGAAGAGCTTGTGAACTGTGTGAAGTTCTCGTAGTTGTATGCTGGGCGTCTCATGGTATGGTTAAGGTGGGAGGGGCGCTACGTGATCTGTCTGGGTGAGACGGGGCAATTAGACAAGGATGCCTCTATTGGGCAGCTGTACACACTAGCCATTGAGCTTTTTTAGGACTGCTACGCAGGAGACTGCGGGGAGGTGTGCTGGACAGGCATGGAGGTGGTGACAGGAATAGCAGTCGTCAGCATATGCAGATGATTGTTTCTGTGATGGTCAGGGATGGGAGATATGCAGGAGCTAAGACGAACCAGTCTGAAGGTGTACGAGGGAGCTTCATCAGCTAAGGTAAACTGGGGAAAGAGCAAAGCTCTGTTATGGGGGCATGGGGGGATAGGGTTCCTCCTCTGCTTCCAGGGGGTTTGCAGTGGGGTTGTGAGGGCTTTTAAAGTGTTGGGGGGTGTACCTGGGCTCGGAGAGGTGGGTCAGCAAGACTGGGAGGGGCTGTCACAGGCAGTGGTGTCAAGACTGGCCAGTGTGAGGTGGCTCCTGTGTCCCAGTGTCATCATATAGAGGGAGGGTGTGCTGAAATATCAACAACCTGGTGGCATCTTCCTTGTGGCATAAACTGGCTGTTCCTCAACCCCCCCGCGGTCTGCTTGCAGACTCTGCAACGCAAGCTGGTGGACTTCTTTTGGTCGGGCCATCACGGCTGAAGGCAGCCTAGTGTTGTCACATGACCCGTCCAGAAGGAAGGAACAGGGCCTGGTGGAACTGGAGAGAGGAATGTGCTTTCGCGGCTTAAGGCGGCATGAGCTCGCTTTGTATCTCAGTACCTTGTATGGTGGCTGGAGGGAACCAGCATGGCGCGCTGCTGAGGAGAGCTGGGGATTGGGTTTGCGACCGGCAAGCTTTCCCTATGGTAGCTGGAGAGGCGACGTTAGCAGGTTCCTCGCAGAGTTTTGTAGCTCTTGGTGGTGGCTGAAGTGCTCTGGCAGTGCTAGCGGCCTCACGAAGAAAGGGGAGGGGCGGGGCTGGGCAGTGGGTGTGGGAGAGCCTATTTTTCCAACACCCAGCCATCCCTTCTGAGATGTTTCGCTAGTCGGCGTGAACACCCTGAGAGAGCATACTGATCGCGCAGGGGTTTACTCAAAGCTAGGTGACCCTGAGACCTGCTGGGAGAGGAGGGGTGGCGAAACCGAGGGTACGAGGATCTTCTCTCATTGTGGCGCGAGATCGCAACACAGGAATAAGTCTCATTAGCTGCTGGAGAAGATGAATCCTGGCAGGAGGTTCCAGGACGAGCACTGTCCTGAGCCGGTATGTGCGTTCGTTGTTTTGAGATAGGCCTTATTAGCGGACAGGGGCCACACAATGTGTCTCCCCTAGCAGGTGAACGGCAGAGACTGGGGAGCACTGGCAGGGGCGGTCTGTAGAGGACTTGTTAGATCTTTATTTACCACCTCCAGAGCCTGGGGCGAAGAGTTGTGTGTGAGGGTGTGCGGAGGTTAAAGCCCGTCTACAACTCTCCGTTAGTTAGGAACATTAGAAGCCAACCAGGAGTTGAAGGCACATCAGTGGCAGGGGTATGTGGGGCGGAGAGTAGGCTGTGTTTTAGGATGGAGGGCGCTCTAGCAGAACCCCAGATACAAAGAGGTAGGGACCTCAGTGAGGTTCTTCATGAACGCCTGGTCCACTACTAGAGTCGGGTTGGCACGGGTTGAGCCAACAGGACGATTGGGCACGCGCAGGTGTGTCCCGTTTTTCGTGTTCACCAATGAAAGAAGCAGAAATCTAGCTGTCACTGTGAGTCTTCGTCGATTTACCCCAAATTTTCTGATTGTGACCAGGTTTAATGCCTATTTTATGTCTTCCTAGTATGGAAATGTCTGGTGTGACAGGTGGGGGTTTTTTTTGGCTAGTTGGGATGTTTTTAATGGATATATACAGGTATTCGAGTTAAAGGAGAATAGCAAACATAAAACTGCATAGTATTTGCCTGTGACGAGTTTTCTGTTGCCTCTAGGCAAAATTAGCTAATTTTGGCTAAAAAGGAGAAACAGGGTACATTTGGAGCGGAGATAACAGACCTTTACGTACTGTTTAATGGAGTGGTTCTGCGCGCCTTTAGGGTTGAGTTTGGAGTTCCTATAAACTGATCAACTGTGTGTGATGATGTTTGAGGAGAGTATTGGTGTGTTGGGGCGTCTGTAGTTGCTGCGGGAAGATGTTTTATGACATATACGGATTGTAGGAGAGACGGTAATTATGTTTTTTTGTGTATTGGTGATGGTGGTTGTGTATATGTGGTAGGATTGGAATGGTGTAGTATGGTACATGTATTTGCCAGTACAGGAACTATTTTTGTTTCTTTACTTTACGGGGGGGTGAGAGTTTTAAATGAGATGATGAGATTGTTCAAATAAGAAATAAGAAACTAAAAAGATCAAAAGTCTCTCTCTCTCAATCTCTTCATCCTCCTCTATCTCGCTACTCTCTCTACTCTCTCTCTCTCTCTCTCTTCTCCTTCTCTTCTCTCTCTCTCTCTCTCTCTCTCTCTCTCTCTTCTCTCTCGTTCTTCTTCTCTCTCTCTCTCTCTCTCTCTCTCTCTCTCTACACGTAGTCATGGGAGTGCTCATGTCTAAGAAGCATCAGGTGGAGAAGGTGCAGAAATGCACCTCAGTCGTCTCCGCCTTTCAGCAAGGGGTAAAGGAACGCGCCCCATCCACAACAAACCAGGGGGAAGGATCCAAAGAGGAAAGAGAGGGGCCAACTGAAGCCTCACCACCACCCAACCTGAAGGAGAAGGAGGAGGCAGAGCACAGAGAGGCAGACAGCAAAGCGGGGCCCTCAGGGACCTCCCAGCAGGCTGCAACTCCGGCCCCCACCAGGGACGAGTGTAAGGTCAACCAGGAGGCCTGGAATAGGTTACGGGACGGGAAGGGGGTGGAGCCTGAAGATCTGGACAAGACCGGCCATCAGCTCACCCCACCTGCCTTTGTACGTCCCAAGAGAGATGCCAACGTTGACCAGCCTATGGAAATAGCACTGGGACAGAGAGAGCAGGTAAGATAGTGTGGGATACAGTACAATAAAGGGTTTACTTTGTTCTTTAAACCCCTGAATTTTTAAGATATATGTGAGAATGAATTACCATGGCAACAGCAGACTTATCTCCGTGAACTCCAGTTGAGTTAGGATGTTTAGACTGAAAAGAGACCTAAACATCTGTTAAGTATGCTGAGTCTTTAGCATTTCCCCCCATAGGTGAGATAATGTGTGTTTGAAAAAAGATGTATGCTTTTGTCACACCAGCTATTTTCCCTCTACTCTACGGTAGAGCCTTTGTGTTGGCATCTAAGTGCTCTTCATAGAGAGAATGCTGTTGTGTGGGCAGGTGCTCAGGCTGTCTCAGTGAGGAGGCCTTGGCCTCTGCCTCACATCCCAGGGTCACCATGACTAATAGGGGTCCTGAAGTGGTCAGAGACGGGGGCGGGGTTCAGGACTGGACCAGATGACCAATTAGCCGCTTGTGGCTATTAGGAAGAGCAGACTTTTATAATAGGACTCTCAGAGAGGATTGGGATTGTTTTTATGCTTTAAATCACTCTAATGGTGCTCATCAGAAACAAAAAGTAGAACAGAGAGTGGACTATGAGGAATAATATGTTACAGCTGCAGGGACAGACTAGAGAGGAGCAGACAAAACATTAAGATTAAGACGTTACTGAAACGGATGGCAATACTGTAGCAGCAACAGAATATTGTTATTTGTATTTGTATTTATTAAGGATCCCCATTAGCTGTTGCCAAGGCAGCAGCTACTCTTCCTGAGGTCCAAACCCATAAAGGCACTTACATTACATATAAAACAAAACATAAAACAGTTTATCATATAACATTATTACACCACTACATATCTACAATACAAAATGTATAATACAAGAATATTATAATGTGCGTGTGTGTAGAGTGYGTGTGCTAACGCTTGTGTGCATATGCTTGTATCTGATGTGGAATAGAGTTCCATGTAGTCATGGCTCTATGTAGTACTGTGCGTCTCCCATAGTCTGTTCTGGACTTTGGGATTGTGAAGAAACCTCTGGTGGCATGTCTTGTGGGGTATGTATGGGTGTCTGAGCTGTGTGCTAGTCGTTTAAACAGACACCTCGGTGCTTTCAACATGTCAACACTTCTTACAAAAACTCTCCTCCACTTTGAGCCAATAGAGATTGACATGCATATCATTAATTATAGCTCTCCTTGTACATTTAAGTGCCAGCCATGCTGCCCTGTTCTGAGCCAATTGTAATTTTCTGACCACACAACTGAACAGTAGTCCAGGTGCGACAGAACTAGGACCTGTAGGACCTGCCTTGTTGATAATGGACTTCTCCCCATTTTAGTTACTCTTGTATCAATATGTTTTGACCAATATATATGTTTGACAGTCATCTTAACTTGCTCAATTTCCACCTAATTCATTACAAGATTTAGTTCAGGTTTAGGGTTTAGTGAATGATTTGTCCCAAATACAACGCTTTTAGTTTTTGAAATATTTAGGACTATCTTATTCCTTGCCACACGTTCTGAAACTAACTGCAGCTCTTTGTTAAGTGTTGCAGTCTTTTCAGTCGCTGTAGTTATAAAGATGAACATAATACTTGTTACGAAAGATAATAGATAACAGATATCAGCCCTAAATTAAATTGTTCATGTTTGGAGCTGTAGGATACTTCACATAAGAGAGGAAAATTAGCAGTGCTGTGTTTTTCGTAGATTAGTCATCAAGGAAGTACTCAAAGTCTTGGTGGAATCAGATATAATTATGATATTGGCAGGTGTCACTCCCTGTCATAAATCGACCAAGGCGCAKCGTGCATGTAGTTCCACATCCTTTTAATGAAAGTGAAACCGAAACAACCAAAAAACAAACAGGTAAACAGCAAAGAACGTGACGCAACCGAGGTGCACACAAACACACACGGAAAATAATTACCCACAAAACACAGGTGGGAAAAGACTACCTAAGTATGGTTCTCAATCAGAGACAACGATAGACAACTGCCTCTGATTGAGAACCACACCCGGCCAAACACATAGGAAATAGAAAACCATAGAACATAGAACATAGACTGCCCACCCAAATCACACCCTGACCAAACCAAAATAGAGACATAAAACGCTCTCTACGGTCAGGGCGTGACAGCAGGCAATTTCAGCCTCCTTCATCATTGGGTAAAATCAATAGAGAAACTTCTCCTTTCCTATAAGGCTCTCTACAGATAACTGTAGTTAGGATCCTCACACATAATGATACCAGACAAGATAGCTAGAAACTATTGTTGAGTTACATCTGTTTCATAATGTGATGAGAGTATAGACCACTATGTCTCTAGGAAAAGGTTTGAGTATTGAGTATGGGGGAGGTATGATTCCTTCTGGCTATAGTCACCTGTAAGGGTCCAGGTTGGACAAGGTCAGTCCATAAGACTGTGACGATAGCAACGTTTTTCATCCTGAGGTCAAAGCAGTATTAGAGGTTAATACTAAGAGACTGACTGACTGCGCTATGGTATAAGTTCCCACTATAATAACATTGACTGTGTAGACAGTCAAACGTCTTCTGCCTGTGAATGGAGTCCTGAGGCATGGACCTGAAATCACCTGAAAGAGAGACACTAAACTGATGACTCTAAAATGACACTTAAGTTACTATGAAATAAAACAGTGCTTTGAATCTAAACTTGAATCATATTGTTTGAGTGTATGGCGGTATTGACACAACATTCTTTGCATTCACTGTTTGATCAATCCAATAACCTGTCTAGCCTGTAACATTCAGGAGAGAACAGCTAGCCTTCAACATGGTGACATGTGATTCAAAGCTGGTCTTTCTGACAGTCTTTGTGAGAGAGAGGTGTGTCACAGGGGATTATTTCTATATTTAAACCCTAATGGAGAAGCTTAATGGAGTGGGTATGAAAGTTTGATTATGAAAATATGTTAAATGGATGCTTTGGGATTTGGGGAATGAAACCCTTTATCTACTTTCCTACTTAGATGAACTTGTGGATACCATTTGTATGTCTCTGTGACCAATATGAAGGAAGTTAGAGGTAGTTTCGCGAGCCAATGCTAACTAGCTTTAGCGCAATGACTGGAAGTCTATGGAAGTCTTATCTGCTAGCATGCTAGCGCTAGTTAGCAACTTCCTTCATACTGCACTCAGAGACATAAAAATGGTATTCACGAGTTCATCTTTCTCTGGTGAAGTAGATATTAATTTACCGTTATAGGTTCAACATCCTCTTTTCAGCCCATACTACTTAGTCATTTGGATAAGTCAGTGACTTCATATGATTCTCAGACATATACAGTAGATGGATCTTTCAGCTAGTGGATTTGGAACAGAAATGACAAGTCTCCCACGTAGGATTCAACCCCCACCTCTTGCATTAGGAGTATGGTCTTTAACCCAATGACCTGATTTGCCTTTTCCCCAGCCGGTGAACGATGAGATGTGTGAGGTGTGTGAGGTGTGGACGGCCGATGACCTGTTTCCCTGCAGGACCTGCACAAGGGTCTTCCATGATGGCTGTCTGAGTGAAATGGGCTACCTGCGCCCTGAACTCCTGCAGGAGATGAGGGAGACAGCTCACACCGCGACAGGCTGGAGCTGCTACTACTGCGTCAGTCACTCAGTCAATAATCACCTCCTATTGGCTATTCACGAAGACCAACCACACTCCACAAAGACTGCTATTTCACCTTTGTATGATGCATACCCACTACCCACTACTGTTACTATAACAGACACAACTGTAAACAACACACACTTTATGAACCTGAACACACCTTTGACCCACACACACATCTGTATATAAGTGTATTATCTTACGATACTTCCAGCCAGATCCTCTTTCCCAAGTGTATGTTTATAAAAAGCCAGTAATACATCATTTGGAGGCAATGTTGAATATGTGCCAAGATTCTTAATCTCATAATGAATTAAATAGCTTGTCTTCAACATGAAGGACACTCCACTAATCTTTGGAGAAGCAATGTGCAATATGGTAAAATTAAAGTACAGACGGCATAAGGGTGCATTTCCTAAAGTGCTCTTCAGACTAAAGTAGAGAGCTTATCTTACAGATGTAGGATATTAATTTGATCCGTCTGTTGCAGGAGAATTTACTTGTAGTGTATTTGAGAATTAAAAAAGCCTTCTGAAGTTTGTAATTTCCACTTTGAAATTTCAGACTTGATTTTCCCTTACGCAAAATGTAATAAAATCCTACAAAAAATGTCCAATAATTATAATCCACATAATAATGAACATTTCCTGTTGCTGACGGAATATTTTCCTGCTGCAGCGAACTGGCTCAAATTAGGATCCTACATCAGTATTTTTGCAGACTGTGAGAGTTGAAGCTGATTGAGAGACTTTGATGAGTACAAAAGAGGCCATTTTTAGGCAGTTTGAGAAGGGACATCGATAGGGCCAATTGACTTGTTCCTCGCTGGGTCACAATCAGCATGAGTGTGAGGGAGAAAGTGAAGAGAAGCGTGATAGTAGAAGAAGATGAAAGTGACAGTGAGAAAAATACACCTTTTCATCTATGAAGAGTTGAGATCTAAGAACTGTCATCGAAGCTTCAGAAACAAACACAATTTATTTTATCGCCTGGGAAAGTCATCCAAAATGTCCCCTTTGAAATGTAATTTCACAGCTTTGGTGTTGTGTTATTCTCACATCTCCTCTCATCCACAGTCATGTGGCTTGGGGATTTGCCTGAGGTGGTGAGAGCTGGTGCTGCCGTCACCACTGACTAGACTTTTCCACCATCGAGGCGACCAAAAAGTCACCCTCGTGTCCCTATTATTTTAGTGTGGTTGCTTAAGGGTCTTTGCAACATAATAATTAATTGCTTGTAATCATTTATAATCATTTATAACTCCCCCTAGTGCTCAGGATAGAGTAACCTACTGTATTTCAACTTGTTCGGATTGTGGATGAACAAATACATTTAAAAAAACTTTAAGCATTACTCGGGAGATTAAAATATAAATCGGAAACATCTAGTGCGCGTCATCCAATTGATTTCTATTGTTGACACTTATGATTAGTTCTGCTCCCTGAGGATTTCAAATGGGATTTTTTTCACCATGAACTGATCTTGAGCAATAGTTTAACAAACCTGCCAGAGAATACACAAACACAAACCAAGAAAGTGGGTTGTGGTGTTTAACTAGACACCCAGTTCAACACATCCCACTACGAACAGATACAGAAAAGCTTTCTCTCTTTTAAACATGAAGTCAGCAGTTTCCCCGTGCTAGGAGATTGAGCACTGTGGATATCGAGTGAGAGTGAGTGACTATGGTACACAGCTGATCAATGCACTCACATTTATGGGTTTATTTGCAGACCCGTATTGAACGCAGTGTGTTTACGCAAATCCTGGAAAAGTACAAATGTCACCCAGCAGGCCATTTTCAGCAGTCCCCAGATTTGATTCACCACTCCTGCACCCCCTCCTCTTCTGGTGTGCTCCTGTTCTTACACCCCAGCACCACAGTTCCAAATCAGTGGCACATAGGAAGAGTTTATTTTATGATATCTGGCAAGCAGAGTTTGGACTCTTTAGCATACATGTGAGGAATAAACCATTTAAGGGATACGCCTGTCTTTCCTGGAACTATTGTTTATTTGATTCCTTTAAGGGGTTAGCAAGAATGCAAAGAGCACACACAAAGCCCTAGTGCATAAAATCTTTAAACAAAATACATTTTCGGAGGTGATGCTACTGGAAATCAAACGGCCTGATTTCCATAACCCTGGGCTATCCAGAGATTTCCCATATCATGGCCAATTATCCACCCCAATTATTACCGTCCCTCATTCTCATCCTCCATCTCCCTCCTCTCAACCTGCTCATCAGAGATAGACAGCGTAGAGAGACTTAGCATCCTCCACACACCTGCTGCAGATAATTCACTTAATAGAAGGTTTAATGTGTTCAACCTGAACTGTACCCTCGCCAAGGAGTGTAGTAAAATGGCTGCTAGGCTTACATTTTCCTATTACCATGGTAGTTTATTCCAAAACATCTAGTACACACTTGACACACTTGTCTATAAAAATAGCTTCTGAGAAACTGCATAATAAGCACACGAAGGCATTCTGGATCATTTCTGACGCACCCTGAACTGAATTTAGACACACAGCACATGAATCCATTAGGGTATGTTCCATTATAGCGCATATGAGGGCAGCGGGGCACACTTTGTGCTGACCCGTACATAATTAGCTTCAGACATGAGTTTGTATCAGATCTCTCCCTATTAACAGTGACCTTTGCCCCTTTCTCCCATAGGACAATGTGAACCTGCTCCTGACTGAAGAGGAGATGTACAGCCTGATGGAAACCTTCAAGCAGTGCAAGATCATCCCTGGTCAGTCATGGTGCTTGTGCTGCACCTCTAGAAAACAATACATTACACAGACGACAGATCTGCATTATCTGGGACAAGTAGGCCTTAATGGGTATAGCACTGTAGACAGTGAATAATAGATCAATACCCCCAGTACATTGTGTATACAGGTTGTTCTTATTCACTTCAAGCATTTCTGGGCCAACCCTCAGCATATAAGCAAAAGGTTAGTGAGAACAGAATGGTGCCAAAAGCTCTCTGTTTTTGTAATGCACAATGTCGTGTCTCTGACTGATTAAATTATATGACAGGCTATTTTATCAAATCGATAACCAAATGTTTGAAAGATTACATGATCAAATTAAACTATGCAACAGTTAACTTGATAATAACCTGGGACACCACGGAAGAGTGTTTATAGAGCAGCTGTCTTCCCGAATAAACTCTTAAAGATCTGAAGATCTTTTATATCAATAGCAGTTAATTATTAATCATCACCTTATTCAGTCTCATCTGAACGTYGTAAAATCCTTGGTTATCTGCACGAACCCTGGCTAACAAGTTGAATCAGCAATACAAAATTGGCTTAATTATTTATTTACTAAATACCTAAATAATCACACAGAATTACATATACACAGGATAGATCATACATCGATTACTAATCATGTCATAAAAGAAAAAGTCCTTAGCGGACGAAACCGATATGACAGCTGGTTACACAAAGAAAGGGGGTTGGGTTTGAATAAAAGAGCGGGAAGACTAAGGGACAAAGGGGATTGGGTCTCTATCAGACCTTGAGAAGCTATGCTACCGTAAATACAGAATCTTATGCTTTCTAGTTACCGCCCTTTCGGAAAAGGAAAATGCATGATTATATTTACTCTGAGCTGCACTTCGATAGATGGGTCGAAGATGGAAGACTGGTTTGCCCACCAGAGATTGCCATTGTCCTTTGAAGAATCTTTCTGGTCATAGTGTTGTAGAGCGGATACGTTGAAGTACCCTGTTGTTCTCAGGAGATTGTCTGTCCTTTCCTAGGCCACATACATTTACAGCTGCAGCTGATAACTCGGCGTCTAGGATGTATCACTTCTTTAGTAAATAAGAGTTTAAAGTTCATACCAAATTACCATAATCAGCTTGCGCTGTATTCTGGCTGGTCTAGTAGAAATTCATCCTTCCAGCGTGGTGATCGTCACTTCCACGTGATGTAAATCTCATGTAGATTTTGTTATGTAGAGTGGGTATTCAACCATTCGCAACCACAGCTCACGCTGGGGTTTTCTWAGTCTGATGTGAATTGGGTCACGGGTGCTTTTATACTGGAGAAGAGAAGGGCGTGTTTCATCCCTCTCCAACCAATGTCTGTTCACTTGGGYGTGGCCACTGAGTGAGCATAGTTTACTTATGAAAACAATTCTCTCATTTAGAAGGCTAACATTTTATTTAATCTTTTCACAAATAGTTTCATATTTAAACATTTAAATTGCACAACAATTCCATGTGAATCTGATAACTAGAATGTGTASACTTTCCAAGATACAATTTATGTTGTCCTGTCATCAGTGATAATGTCCCAGACAACAACTGATCTGACATCATATTCTTAAGTACCAACGGACACTTTCAACTGGTTGGATTACAGAAATATTGTTCCATTCCCCAATTTGTAGATGTTACCATATTCTCTCTATGTTAACAAAGGCCTTTCCAAGAGTCCATTCTGTAGAGTGGAGAGAATAGTGGGAAAGGTATTTATGGGGGGGGTCATAAACCTCACCCAACAGGGCAACGTCATAATCAATATGTCTCTTTAACTACTCGTTACTGTATGTATTTCTTAGCAATTGTCTGTTACAGGTTTCTATAAAACTGCACGCTATGTTTCAGCCTGGTTTCCATTGCAATGTGTGATATAAATGACAGGCGTTCTCGCCTTTGTGAAATTAATAATAATCATAAACTAATTGCATCTGGATCACTGCTTGTGGAGATTAATTAGTGTGTGTTGTGATGAACTGCTCTTGCTGTGTAGAGTCGTGCCTGGTGTCAGATGAGCTGCTGCAGTACCGCCACTTTGTGTCCAAGCAACTGTTTGAGAAGGACCTCTCTGATGAGCAGGAGGAGGAGGTGTTGRCCCAGTTCGCTGCCCTGGACCCGGAGAAGAGGGGCCAGATCGAGTGGTCTGACTTCCTCTACCACGAGTCCCTTGGAGTGCTCAAGAAGTTCCGCACAGAGGTATCAGAAACCATCAGAACCCACTAAACCTGTGGCATTCAAGTGTGGTGTGTTACACATTGACACACATGTGCATATAGACACATACAAACGCATACACACACTCCAGGGCACACACACACACAAACTCTCATCCTCTGGATGCCTTTGTTCCCAGAACTCCTTGGTGCGGCTGTTGAGTGCTAAGGAGCGGGACCATGTGCGGTCAGTGTTCATGAGTTTGGACCTGGATAAAGACAGTGTGGTCACGGGAGCAGAGACCCGCTGGGCCCAGCAGTCCTGGTTTCAGAAGCTCAGCAAGGAGTCCCAGTCCTGCAATGTGAGGTGAGCACAACACTGTTGAGCCCATAACCATCCATCCACAGGAGATGAGGTTGAGAAGTTAATTAAATGTCTGTCACAGACTCACAGTCAGGAGCTTCTACTCAAGGGGAAAATAGAACTCAATCAGTACAAGGTAATGTGAAAAATTCCTCAAGCCTCTTTAATCCGCTTCATACTCTAGAACTAATAACACTTAACAAAGAGATGTTTAATTTAACGTGGCGTGAGATGCAGAAACGTCAATGACTGTGCCTGAGAGGTGTGAACTACTGGGGTTTCATCTACTGGGGTTTCATCAGTTTCGTTTCCCCTGTTGCAGCCGATGAATGAACTTTTCTGCTTTGCATGCATGTGCACGGTTAGGGAAAATAAATCATTGAAATAGAGTGTTTGATGACAATTCTGATGGAGAAAGTCATGCATACGCCGAACTGTCATGAATCTTGCCCTGGAGGCAGAACTGAGTGTTTGGTATTAGTTTAAGGTTAGGGTTAGGCATTAGGGTTAGCAGTGCGGTTGATGTCAGGGTTAAGCTTAAGGTTAAAATCAGATTTGTATGACTTTGTGGCTGTGCTAGCTAGTGACCACTCTGCAGAGCTGCCTTCAGTTCAAGATTCATGACAATAAATGCCAACCTGCACAAAGTTGATTCTAATTCATTAAACAGTGAGCCCTCCTTGAGTAGAATATTTATATTTATCATTGGTGTCAGACCCAGACCTTGGAGTCCCATTGACCCCATTAGTTCGTGGCTGCTCTGAGCTGAATGGAACAATTGACTTTAGCTAGGTTTATTTCTATCCCTCACCTCTCTTCATCTCACCGCTCCTCATCTCAGTGTGGATAATTGCACTGTCTGTGATTGGAGATTTCTCCCAGGTACTGATTCATTCACAATCATTCACTGATTGAGTCAGTGTGTGTGTGCGTGCGTGTGACTGTGTGAATGGACTACCCTGTACTGGCCTCCTTCACTGTTATATGTCATGTCATACCATTCCATACGCCTTATCGCCTTATGTTCCATCCTTCAGACTCATTGGATTGTGTTCTCCTCTGAATTGTGGGTAAGTGACAAAGCACTGCATGGGTTATCAGTATTTTTTCTTCTCTTTAGCGTCTTCAAGCCCTCAATCCACAAGTAATCTCACACGACCTATTCCTTTTTGACGTTCCACCCATAATTTCACTCACCCTCTCACCAAGGCCAGGATAAAGTCCATCTGAGGAATACTGGAATCATAGAGCAAACACTACAGGTGGGATCTATAAAAGTCCAAGAACAATTGAGATGTCTAGCTTATACACCAAGAGCCCTTCATATGATGATTCCCTGTTGGTTTGAGCTGTGGATAAGAAATATCCAGTCCTCTCATTAGAGGGATCAAAAGGCAAACTTTTGTTCTCCTGTGAGAAGCTCTAGAAGGCTTCCCTCGTCAGCTTTAAGAGGACACGGGGGGCCAAGTGGATGTGAAAGGGTCTGGTCCCTACGCCAAGGACCGAGCATGCATTCTAATTCACCTCTTAGGTCAGACAAGACAACAAAGTGCTCTGTCTGCTGTGTTTTACAGCTTTTACATAGAGATTACTCACAGTGTATAATATATACATAATATTAAGCCAGAGAGTGCAACAAGACTGAGGATGTAGCAGAAAGTGTTCAAGTATTCATCTTTCATAGAAGAGGTTTAAATGCGGAGCAAACCGTGAGCCTGTCTCTTACTCTATCTTTAATAATTCATGAGTTGGGCTGTGGCCTGGAAGAAAGCCATTTGGTCTCAATAACCCACTGAGATATTTTCAATGTGGTTTTGCACTAGATTTCTACCTGACCTCTTCACAGATGAAACAAATTGCTTTTCAAAGCTAAAGGGTGTCTTGTCCTTGGCAGACATGTTGGAAACTCAATGCCACCTATTGTAGCGTATAGTGAATCTGTCTGTCTTGTTTGTGTGTGCTTTTCCTGCTGCAGTATTAGCCATGTTGGCCCCATATCTGACAGCAGCCCAGCCAGCTCCAGCAGTGAGAGAAGCACTCAGAAAGATGACAGGTATGTAATAAATACAATTATGTGTTTGCAGGCCTATGCGTGCTTGAGTGTGTGTGTGTGTGTGTCTGTCCTTAGTTGACCTCCGTTTAGAGGATATGGCTCCCTAACCTCCTCTCTGTTCCCGTCACCAGACCACTGAGCTGGGATGACTTCCTGAGGGAGAGTGCCATCTACATCCTGGCTGCCCGGCCCAACAGCTCGGCAATGCATATCCGTCTGCCCCTATAGCCCCAGCGTCCTCACCTTGCCTGGGCCGGGCCCCACCATAGAGAGAAGGCCACCCCTGGAAGTCCCTGTGGAGGACAGGTGCAGAGCCGGTACCATGGCACTGTAGGGGAATACTGTACCACTCAGAGACTGGACAGGACAGAATAAGCCATCAACAGATCTCTTGCTTCATTGACCAACTGACAGCAACAATCAACGACCAACTGACACCACCAGTCAACGACCCACTGACAACAACAATCAATGACCTACAAGTACTTACTGAGGGTAAAATGATAAACAACCTGACAACACAAGCTGACAATCCACTGGTTATAGATACTCCTGAAACACAGGATAAAAAGCAACAGCCCATTTTCAACACAAGCTAACAATTCACTGATGCTTTGAAAACTCGGGGTATCCTGGGAGGCACACTTTCCCCTAAACGATAACTACTATATACAGTCAATTTGTCATGCTACAGTCTTACAAACCTCTGTATGATCAATTCAATTGGATTAGAATGACAATGATAGGCTGTCTTATGCTATCACATATCCTGCTATTGGGTAAAGCATCATATTTGGATCAGCTTCTGTATTGTATCACTGTTTTGTATCACTTGGCATCATACTTGTTGATCATAAAATAGTATCTGTCATTTAGGGAGATTTTTAAGCCCCTTCAAATCTTGGTTAATGAGTGTATAGGACTGACCGTGCAACTGCTCCAGATCAGCACATGTACCAAACAGGAATAACAGCTATCCGCATACATAATATTATATAATAAGACATGCCATACATACAAGTATAATGACATATTATTATGCATTAAAAATCTGTATTTATTCCTGTACCCTCTAAGCTATTTTCAGTTTTTCCACTCACTTGTTCAAGATCCATTTATTTTTGATGATTATGATATCGTAATGGACACTAACCCAGTATCTGGCCTGTACATTCAGCCATAAGTACATTTTCTCTTGTAATGTAGTAGTCCAACCACTGCATATGTATGCTATGACAAAGTAGAATTATCTGCTGCTGCTGCCATTCCAATATTTTATTTGAACACTGTCATTTAGATTTGTACGGCTTTGAGGATTATTTATTGGAATTTAAATCAAGCATTGGAAAGGAATATCTCCTTAGGATGAAGGTTGAAGCCCACGCATTAGGCCTTCATGATACTTGCATAAGCATTGTTTCAGACCTGGCTTTATGAAGTGACATAACAGTTTGTTGATACATTTTCCAAGGTGCTGCAGTATGTCATGTTTATGCTTATGTAATGAAGGTCCCTTGTCTGGTATCCTGGCCTGAAGTAGGTCATTACTTGAATCCTAAGAGGGTAAAGGCTTTGGAATATGTGACAGTGCTGAAATAAATGAATGGCATTAACCCTCCTAAATCACACTCTGTACTACGTATTTCTATGCTAAGTGTCCAATTCCCAAGGAACAAAAATAATGGCTTTCGATAAATAATTCATTTAAACACACCATCAAAACCATTATCTGACCATTTCCCTAAAGCATCAAAAGTTGAAATGGTCATTGAGAGTTTTTAGTGTCTTTACTAGGTGACATCTGCTCTATCAAGATAAATAAAACAGTTCAAAACAGTAAATAAATAAACGCCAACAGCACTGTAGGTAGTAGTGACTAACCATTTTACCCTAAGCAGCTAACTGGACAAATAAAGGAGCGTGCCCAGGGAGTGTTGAGGGCAGAGTGGAGTGGAGAGGCTCAATGAAAACCCTCTAAGTTTCTCCAATACACACAGACACAGTATTTCATAAAGGATTACATTAACACTTAAATAACATTTGATTTGATTTGATGCTGGCTCCAGTGAGCGTAAAAGGCACAGAGTAAACCACATTCTTCCGGGCTGGCTGGTTTTGAAAGGAGCCCTAACTTGTGGAGGGAGTAAAATATTAACAGCGTATGGCTACTGCCACGAACACCACTGAGCACTATCCCTGAGGGTTTGTCAATATTGTTCTTCTGAGAAATAAAATATTAGATACTGTAGCCATCTCTAAATTGAGATTCAAGCTTGGAGAAAGAGAGGGAGGGAGCATCCTTCTTAGATGATAATATTCTAGTCCCATGTTAACTGGCAACTCTGTAAACAGTAACAGGTAGGGCTACGTCAACACAAAACGGAGCTCTGTAGCACCTCAATCAATGTGTAAAGTCGCATTTGATTTAGCCTTATAACATTTTGCTCACAGCAATACTATTATTTACCACAGCAATGATCCACTTAGAGTGACAGCAGGTTCAGGGCCCATTAAAGCCAGAGTGTGTCTATGCAGAGCCCCTTGTATGACTGAATGAAGCTCAGTGTAAAGGTTAGCCAGTGTCCCACTAAGCTCAGGGGGAAGATTGCTGACTGACCCAGCTTCTAGGGGTGTGCTGTGCTGTGTTATTGACAGACATGGCACCACAGGGATGCTGGACAATCACCACCATCCTGCTCCCAGTGGTAAACAGGAGCACTGCAGTCATCACCAGAGCAGGAGGGGGGAGAGAACAGCCGGGCCTGGCCATCTGTCTGCCCGCCCTAATGGAGCCACGCCGAAAGGTCAAGGCATCAGTTACGTCACCATGTTCATCAGCAGACTTATCAAGAAGACCCACCCTGGGAGTTCCACCGAGACAACGAGAGGTGGTTTGTGTGTGTGTGATTTTATTCAGTTCTATACTCTCTCATAAACCTGTAGTGACAGCATGCTCTGTACATTTACACAGTTCCCAAGCTAACCAGTTTCCTACAAATCGGCCATAACTAAAACATCCCACGCATACCGCCCATCTTCCCAAACCATCCATTTTAACACCCGCCCACACAAACACAACACTACACCTCCCACCTCGCTCAGCTTCCTTCCAGTCAGTCTACTGAATTTGATGTGAGCCCAATAAAGTCGTCTGGCTCCAGGGCACCTGGTTACTTTTTTAAGAGCTCATTTTATGAAATATTGAAGTGCTCCTCTGAAAGCCATACATGTGGGTGGTGGGGTGTTATAAACACACCACCACCACCCACATTTCCCCAATACACACACACAGATGCAGTATTTAAGGACGGATTACATTAACCCTTAACAACAAAACAGGAACTCAAGCACATACAAACACACACACTTTAATGAAATCGTCAATGGCACCGACAGACATGGTCGCCTCGCTTCGAGTCCTTAGGAAACTATGCAGTATTTCGTTTTTTTATGTATTATTTCTTACATTGTTACCCCAGGAAATCTTAAGTCTTATTACATACAGCCGGGAAAAACTATTGGATATAAGAGAGATGTCAACTTACTAACATTACGACCAGGAATACAACTTTCCCAAAGAGGATCCTCTGTTTGGACCACCACCCAGGACAATGGATCTAATCCCAGAAGCCGACCCAAAACAACGGCGCCGCTGAAGGCGCAGACGGAGCGGCCTCCTGGTTAGGCTCTGTAGACGTGCACATTGCCCACCGCTCCCGAGTATACTACTCCAGTCTCTTGACAAGAAGGTAGACGAAGTTCAAGCAAGCGTTGCCTTCCAGAGAGACATCAGAGATTGCAACATTCTCTGTTTCACAGAAACATGGCTCTCTCGGGATACGTTGTCGGAATAGGTTCAGCCACCGGGCTTCTCCATGCATCACGCCGACAGAGATAAACACCTCTCTGGGAAGAGGAAGGGTTGGGGTGTATGCTTCATGATTAACAATTCATGGTGTAATCAAAACAACATACAGGAACACAAGTCCTTCTGCTCACCCGACCTAGAATTCTTACCAAATCAAATGCCGGCCATATTAGCTGTGAACAGTACATTCCCCCCAAGCAGACACCACGACGGACATCAAGGAACTTCACTGGATTCTATGTAAACTGGAAACCATATATCCTGAGGCTGCATTTATTGTAGCTGGGGATTTTAACAAAGCAAATTTGAGATCGGCAAATCCGACCACGACGCCATCTTGCTCCTACCGTCTTATAGGCAGAAACTCAAACAGGATGTACCAGTGACTAGAACCATTCAACGCTGGTTTGACCAATCGGAATCCACGCTTCAAGATTGTTTTGATCACGCAGACTGGGATATGTTCCGGTCAGCCTCAGAGAACAACATCGATCTATGAGCTGACTCGGTGAGTGAGTTTATAAAGAAGTGCATTGGAGATGTTGTACCACTGTGACTATTAAAACCTACCCTAATCAGAAACCGTGGATGGATGGCGGCATTCACACAAAACTGAATGCGCAAACCACCGCATTTAACCACGGAAAGAGTTCTGGGAATATGGCTGAATTTAAACAGTGTATTCCCTCTGTAAGGCAATCAAACAAGCGAAATGCCAGTACAAGGACAAAGTGGAGTCACAATTCAAAGGCTCAGACACGAGACATATGTGGCAGGGTCTACAGGAAATCACTGACTACAAAAAGAAAACAAGCCACGTCAAGGACACCGACATTGCGCTTCCAGACAAACATAAAATCTTCTTTGCCTGCTTTGAGGATAATACAGTGTCACTGTCGTGGCCCCCCGCTAACAAGGACTGCACCCCACCCCCCCTTCTCCGTGGCTCTCCATGAGTAAAACATTTAAACGTGTTAACCCTCGCAAGGCTGCTGGCCCAGACGGCATCCCTTGCCGCGTCCTAAGAGCATGCACAGACCAGCTGGCTGGTGTGTTTACGGACATATTCAATCACTCCCTATCCCAATCTGCTGTCCCCACATGATTCAAGATGGCCACCGTTGTTCCTGTACCCAAGAAAGGAAAGATAACTGAACTAAATGACTACCGCCCCGTAGCACTCACTTCTGTAATCATGAAGTGCTTGAAGAGACTAGTCAAGGATCATATCACCTTCGTCTTACCTGCCACCCTAGACCCACTTCAGTTTGAATAACGCCCCAACAGGTCCACAGACGATGCAATCACCATTACACTGCCCTATCCCATCTGGACAAGAGGAATACCTACAGTTGAAGTCGGAAGTTTAGATACACCTTAGCCAAATATATTTAAACTCAGTTTWAAAAAATTCCCTGTCTTAGGTCAGTTAGGATCACCACTTCATTTKAATAATGTGAAATGTCAGAATAAGTAGAATAAGTAGAGAGAATTATTTATTTTAGCTTTTATTTCTTTCATCACATTCCCAGTGGGTCAGAAGTTCATATACACTCAATTAGTATTTGGTAGCATTGCCTTTAAATTGTTTAACTTGGGTCAAATGTTTCAGGTAGCCTTCCACAAGCTTCCCACAATAAGTTGGGTGAATTTTGGCCCATTCCTCCTGACAGAGCTGGTGTAACTGAGTCAGGTTTCTAGGCCTCCTTTCTCGCACACGCCTTTTCAGTTCTGCCCACAAATGTTCTATGGGATTGAGGTCAGGGCTTTGTGATGGCCACTCCAATACCTTGACTTTGTTGTCCTTAAGCCATTTTGCCACAACTTTGGAAGTATGCTTTGTCATTGTCCATTTGGAAGACCCATTTGTGACCAAGCTTTAACTTCCTGACTGATGTCTTGAGATGTTGCTTCAATATATCCACATCATTTTCTTTCCTGATGATGCCATCTATTTTGTGAAGTGCACCAGTCCCTCTGGCAGCAAAGCACCCCCACAACATAATGCTGCCACCCCCGTGCTTCACGGTTGGGATGGTGTTCTTTGGCTTGCAAGCCTCCCCCTTTTTCCTCCGAACATAACGATGGTCATTATGGCCAAACAGTTCTATTTTTGTTTCATCAGACCAGAGGACATTTCTACATGTGCAGTTGCAAACCGTAGTCTGGCTTTTTTATGGACGTTTTGGAGCAGTGGCTTCTTCCTTGTTGAGCGGCCTTTCAGGTTATGTCGATATAGGACTCGTTTTACTGTGTATATAGATACTTTTGTACCTGTTCTGGGATTGATTTGTACTTTTCACATTTTTTCTCTGAGGTCTTGGCTGATTTGTTTTGATTTTCCTATGATGTCAGGCAAAGAGGCACTGAGTTTAAAGGTAGGCCTTGAAATACATCCACAGGTTCACCTCCAATTGACTCAAACGATGTCAATTAGCCTATCAGAAGTTTCTAAAGCCATGACATCATTTTCTGGAATTTTCCAAGCTGTTTAAAGGCACAGTCAACTTAGTGTATGTAAACTTCTGACCCACTGGAATTGTGATACAGTGATATGTAAGTGAAAATATCTGTCTGTAAACAATTGTTGGAAAAATGACTTGTGTCATGCACAAAGTAGATGTCCTAACCGACTTGCCAAAACTATAGTTTGTTAACAAGATATTTGTGGAGTGGTTGAAAAACGAGTTTAAATGACTCCAACCTAAGTGTATRTAAACTTCCGACTTCAACTGTACCTCATCTATGATTACTGATATCCCAGAATTAGGATGGCCACATTCCTGTGTGTGTGTGTGTTTGTGTCTGTGTGCATCTGGATGTGTGTGTGTTTATGTGTATGGAAGAGTGGGGCTGTTACTGTCAGTAAGTGCTCTTTCTTTTATGTATGTGTTTATTACTGTGTGACAGACAGAACACAGGTCTAAGGTACACTATACAGTATATACAAAAGAATATGGACACCCCTTCAAATTAGTAGATTTAGCTATTTCAGCCACACCTGTTGCTGACAGGTGTATACAATTGAGCACACAGCCATGCAATCTCCATAGACAAATATTGGCAGTAGAATGGCCTTACTGAAGAGCTCAGTGACTTTCAACATAAGATGTCACCTTCCCAACAAGTCAGTTCGTCAAATTTCTGCCCTGCTACAGCTGCCCCGGTCAACTGTAAGTGCTGTTATTGTGAAGTGGATACGTCTAGGAGCAACAACGTCTCAGACGTAAAAAAGTAGACCACACAAGCACACAGAACCGGACCACCGAGTGCTGAGTTCCAACCTGCCTCTGGAAGCAACGTCAGCACAAGAACTGTTCGTTGGAAGCTTTATGAAATGGGTTTCCATGTCCAAGTAGCTGCACACAAACCTAAGATCACCATGCACAATGCCAATCGACAGCTGGAGTGGTGAAAAGCTCGCCGCCATTGGACTCTGGAGCAGCGGAAACATGTTCTCTGGAGTGATGAATCACGCTTCACCATCTGGCAGTCCGATGGATGAATCTTGGTTTGGCGGATGCCAGGAGAATGCTACCTGCTCCAATGCATAGTGCCAACTGTAAAGTTTGGTGGAGGAGGAATAATGGTCTGCGGATGTTTTTCATGGTTCGGGCCAGGCCCCTTAGTTCCATTGAAGGGAATTCTTACAGCTGTAGCATACAATGACATTCCTGACGATACTGTGCTTACAACTTTGTGGCAACAGTTTGGGGAAGGCCCTTTCCTGTTTCAGCATGACAATGTCCCCGTGCACAAAGCGAGGTCCATATGGAAATGGTTTGTCGAGATCGGTGTGGAAGAACTTGACTGGCCTGCACAGAGCCCTGACCTCAACCCCATCGAGCACCTTTGGGATGAATTGGAACGCCGACTGCAAGCCAGGACTAATCCCCCAACATCATTGCCCAACCTCACTAATGCTTTTGTGGCTGAATGGAAGCAAGTCCCCGCAGCAGTGTTCCAACATCTAGTGGAAATCCTTCCTAGAAGAGTAGAGGCCGTTATAGCAGCAAAGGGGGGACCAACTCCATATTAATGCCCATGRTTTTGGAATGAGATGTTAGACAAGCAGGTGTCCACATCATTTTGGTAATGTAGTGTACCTTTATGTTGTATCTTTCGACCATACCCTGCAATCACATCATCATGAAAGAACATCTCAAATGCACTGTAGCATGAACGATACAGGTAACTGCCAAAATAAAGAAAACACCAACATAAAGTGTCTTAATAGGGCGATGGGCCACCACGAGCCAGAACAACTTCAATGCACCTTGGCATAGATTCTACAGGTGTCTGGAACTCTATTGGAGGGATTCTTCCACGGGAAATTCCATAATTTGCTGTTTTGTTGATGGTGGTAGAATCTCCCATAAGTGTTCACTTGGGTTGAGATCTGGTAAATGAGGCGGTTATAGCATGGTTTACATTGTTTTCATGCTCATCAAACCATTTAGTGACCAATCAAGCTCTGTGGATGGGGSCATTGTCATMCTATGGAGGCATAGCCACCGTAGTCAAAATAATGGTCTACCCAGCATTTTTACACATTACCCTAAGCATGATGKGATGTTAATTGCTGAATTAACTCAGGAACCACACCTGTGTGGAAGCACATGCTTTCAATACACTTTGTATCCCTCATTTACTCAAGTGTTTCCRTTATTTTGTCAGTTACCTGTCCATTCCAGTGGTTGTTTAACTAACCTAATCCTGTGTCAGGTCTAGGCTGAAACTCAACAGTGGTATACAAACCTTTTCCTTYTGCAATGTGATCCAAGGTGGGTTTATGAAGCCTGATGAGGCATGAAGTGAGAGACAAAGGCTTAGTGTTTACTTTGGTCCTGCATCAASACAAATCTGTCTCCCTTCCAGCTCATTTTGCCATTAATGGGGTCTCTATGATGGATCCAGCCAGAGAGAGGTAGCCTATTACTCCAAATCGCAGTGATTACAGCAGCTCCTTTTACAATGTGTTTTATCAAAGGGGTACACAATATGGCAGATAAATACAAAGTACTTATTAATAAATCTCCTCAGTTGGTTAAAAAATCTTTGCACTCAAAATAGTTGCATGGCTTATAATGACTGGCACAGCAGTTTTGCCATTTTGTTATCTCAAACTTAACTAACCCCACCACATTTCTGATGAACTTGCCTGTTAAAACTTGTATCTCGTAATATTTGTTCAGATGGGTGACAAGGAATTATCTATCACTGTGACAGCTCTTTAAAAAGTGACATGGTACATAATCACCCCATTGTCTGTCAACTCTCACCCGTTTCTCATAACTCTATTCAACGCCTGCCAGGTCTCTGCTGGCATTGTTGTTGTGTAAATATATTCCGGGAAATAGAGCTCCTGCCACTGTATTAGCATGAGAGGTACAGGATATGCAGGTAAGTAAGGCTTTGCACAGTAGATGGCAGCCATCCAGTGGAGGTAAGGGGACTGTCAGTCAGTGCTTTGTTCTGCTGCAACAGTGACGTGCATAACCAACGGCTCTGGAGTTACCGAGACTGGATGACGATGCCAAATGGAGGATGACGGTGCCAATGTCTGTTCTCATGTTCTCCTGTTTCACAGGCCATGCATGTTTAATACCTTAACCAGTAACAAACCCATGTCAAACCCTAATAGACCTTGGTGGTTAGCAGTAATAGGTGCTCACCCCATGCTCACCTCATGTCAGACCTATGTTTAAGCAGGCCTGCTGATGCTGTGCTCAGTGTATTGTCATACACACATGTCACTGTCATTACAGAGTAATGTAGTTGTCCAATCAATAAACAATTAGCCAGTACTAACAGGGCTGTATGTATGATGGTAGTCTACAGATTCTGGCTTGTTTTTGGCCAGCAATCCAAGCAGAAAATTCCTGTAACAGTTTCAAGAATCCTTGGTTTTTGGGAAGTCATCTCGCCAGTATCCCTGCCAGATACCGTAAGAACAACAACGGCACGCTATGTACACCTCATTTCACAAGAAAGCAATGCCATACGAAAACAATCCTAGCTTCTGAAATAAGCTTCACAAAAAGCATTATTGTTTAACAATGTACTGTATATGGCACTTGTCTTGCACAACTATTCCTTCATACTCTGACAGTGTTAGTCA
This sequence comes from Salvelinus sp. IW2-2015, assembly GCF_002910315.2. Lineage (NCBI taxonomy): Eukaryota > Metazoa > Chordata > Actinopteri > Salmoniformes > Salmonidae > Salvelinus > Salvelinus sp. IW2-2015. The sequence goes on from NC_036844.1 coordinate 25,097,262, forward strand.
TGTGATTTCTAGTTATTAGCTTTGTGTTCAAGGAAAGGCTGTGGTAGTAGCACTGTATATTTGTACATGATTATGAGGTTAATCTTCTACTGGGTGATAATGAAGAGTCAGGGAGTTGTGGAAAGCCCGAGTTCACTCTGCAACAATCAGAGATAAGGCTGTTTGACCGGAGGGGAGTGTCGCCCTGACTAGTGGTCAATGGCTACAATTCCCAGAATTCCCCAGGCAGACAGCGGAGGTTTCCCACTTTCTCAGAGCCATGGAAACTGCTGATCTAACCTTGAATCAACAAAACATATAAATACCTGCCTCACAGCCTCAACCAAGCTGTGAAAATGGGCTGCACATGGACTTCTCTTTGGCTGGGAGTGCAGGTGGCCCCTTCCATAGAATTGACACAGGAGACTGTCTAATTATTATAATTGTTTAATGTTTTAAGTGTAATTGTGCCTTTTCAGCTTCAATTTGTTTAAAAAAAATAACTGGACAGTGTTTCATGTGTTAGTTAGCGACACATTTCAAGCATTYGAGCAGAGCTATTCTGTTCAGGAGTTGTGTGATTGCAGGGATAGTATAGTACCTTGACATGTTACATGYATCAGCCTGACTGACAGGAAGTCTTACTTTGGTATTCTGGGAATTACCTACCTCTGTAGAAGAGACAGAAAACCAACTAACACTTCAAAATGTACAAAATATTTGATTTCATTTTCACAATAAGATCAATTTACTTCATTGGTTATATTAAACAAAAGGTTATATAAAAAATAATTTTTGACAAACAAAATCTGTGCCAACTGAACCTATTTTCACGCATCAATACTAATAACAAGGCGTGCCAATATCACTCATATATATACACACACACACAGTCATGGCCAAAAGTTTTTAGAATGACACAAATATKAATTTTCACAAAGTCTGCTGCCTCAGTTTGTATGATGACAATTTGCATATACTCCAGAATATTCTGAAGTGATCAGATGAATTGCAATATCCCTCTTTGCCATGCAAATGAACTGAATCCCAAAATAACATTTCCACTGCATTTCAGCCCTGCCACAAAAGGACCAGCTGACATCATGTCAGTGATTCTCTCGTTAACACAGGTGTGAGTGTTGACGAGGACAAGGCTGGAGATCACTCTGTCATGCTGATTGAGTTCGAATAACAGACTGGAAGCTTCAAAAGGAGGGTGGTGCTTGGAATCATTGTTCTTCCTCTGTCAATCATGGTTATCTGCAAGGAAACACGTGCCATCATCATTGCTTTGCACAAAAAGGGCTTCACAGGCAAGGATATTGCTGCCAGTAAGACTGCACCTAAATCAATCATTTATCGGATCATCAACAACTTCAAGGAGAGAGGTTCAATTGTTGTGAAGAAGGCTTCAAGCGCCAGGACCGTCTCCTAAAGTTGATTCAGCTGCGAGATCAGGGCACCACCAGTACAGAGCTTGCTCAGGAATGGCAGCAGGCAGGTGTGAGTGCATCTGCACGCACAGTGAGGCAAAGACTTTTGGAGGATGGCCTGGTGTCAAGAAGGGCAGGAAAGAAGCCACTTCTCAACAAGGAAAATCATCAGGGACAGACTGATATTCTGCAAAAGGTACAGGGATTGGACTGCTGAGGACTTGGGTAAAGTCATTTTCTCTAATGAATCCCCTTTCCGATTGTTTGAGGCATCCGGAAAAAAGCTTGTCCGGAGAAGACAAGGTGAGCGCTACCATCAGTCCTGTGTCATGCCAACAGTAAAGAATCCTGAGGCCATTCATGTGTGGGGTTGCTTATCAGCCAAGGGAGTGGGCTCACTCACAATTCTAAGAACACAATTTTAAGAACACAGCCATGAATAAAGAATGGTACTTCTCCCAACCATCCAGGAACAGTTTGGTGACGAACAATGCCTTTTCCAGCACGATGGAGCACCTTGCCAAAAGGCAAAAGTGATAACTAAGTGGCTCGGGGAACAAAACATCGATATTTTGGGTCCATAGCCAGGAAACTCCCCAGACCTTAATCACATTGAGAACTTGTGGTCAATCCTCAAGAGGCGGGTGGACAAATAAAACCCCACAAATTCTTACAAAATGCCAAGCATTGATTATGCAAGAATGGGCTGCCATCAGTCAGGATGTGGCCCAGAAGTAATTGACAGCATGCCAGGGCAGATTGCATAGGTCTTGAAAAAGAAGGGTCAACACTGCAAATATTGACTCCTTGCATCAACTTCATGTAATTGTCAATAAAAGCCTTTGACACTTATGAAATGCTTGTAATTATACTTTAGTATTCCATAGTAACATCTGACAAAAAAATCTAGACACTGAGGCAGCAAACTTTGTGAAAATTAACATTTGTGTCATTCTCAAAACTTTTGGCCACGACTGTATGTATATATACACAGTTGAAATCGGAAGTTTACATACACTTAAGTTGTAGTCATTAAAACTCATTTTTCAACCACTCCACAAATGTCTTGTTAACAAACTATAGTTTGGCAAGTCGGTTAGGACATCTACTGTGTGCATGACACAAGTAATTTTTCCAACAATTGTTTACAGACAGATTATTTCACTTATAATTCACAGTGTCACAATTCCAGTGGGTCAGAAGTTAACATACACTAAGTTGACTGTGCCTTTAAACAGCTTGTCAAATCCCAGAAAATTATGACATGGCTTTATAAGCTTCTGATAGGCTAATTGACATMGTTTGAGTCAATTGGAGGTGTACCTGTGGATGTATTTCAATGCCTACCTTCAAACTCAGTGCCTCCTTGCTTGACATCATGGGAAAATCAAAAGAAATCAGCCAAGACCTCAGAAACATCATTTTAGACCCCCAAGTCTGGTTCATCCTTGGGAGCAATTTCAAACGCCTGAAGGTACCACGTTCATCTGTACAAACAATAGTACGCAAGTGTAAACACCATGGGACCAAGCAGCCGTCATACCACCTAGGAAGGAGACACGTTCTGTCTCCTAGAGATGAACGTACTTTGGTGCGAAAGGTACAAATCAATCCCAGAAGAACAACAAAGGACCTTGTGAAGATGCTGGAGGAAACAGGTACAAAAGTATCTATATCCACAGTAAAACGAGTCCTATATCGACATAACCTGAAAGGCCGCTCAGCAAGGAAGAAGCCACTGCTCCAAAACCGCCATAAAAAAAGCCAGACTACGGTTTGCAACTGCACATGGAGACAAAGATCCTACTTTTGGAGAAATGTCCTCTGGTCTGATGAAACAAATATAGAACTGTTTGGCCATAATGACCATCGTTATGTTTGTGGAGGAAAAAGGGGGAAGCTTGCAAGCCAAAGAACACCATCCCAACCGTGAGGCACGGGGGTGGCAGCATCATGTTGTGGGGTGCTTTGCTGCAGTAGGGACTGGTGCACTTTACAAAATAGATGGCATCATCAGGAAAGAAAATGATGTGGATATATTGAAGCAAAATCTCAAGACATCAGTCAGGAAGTTAAAGCTTGGTCACAATGGGTCTTCCAAATGGACAATGACAAAGCATACTTCCAAAGTTGTGGCAAAATGGCTTAAGGAAAGCAAAGTAGGTATTGGAGTGGCCATCACAAAGCCGTGACTTCAACCCTATTGAAAATTTGTGGGCAGAACTGAAACGTGTGTGTGAGCAAGGAGGCCTAGAAACCTGACTCAGTTACACCAGCTCTGTCAGGAGGAATGGGCCAAAATTCACCCAACTTATTGTGGGAGGCTTTTGGAAAGCTACCCGAAACATTTGACCCAAGATTTTGCTAAGGTGTATGTAAACTTCWGACTTCAACTGCATATAGTACCCACTACCTGCCACCATGAGAAGTAGACATAAATCATTCACTTGAGCAAGGCAGCTCTATTGCATAGGGCTAATTGAACCTTAGCTCAGCTTTCATTTTCATGCATTTTAGACTACAGCTGAGAAATATAACATGTCTTTGTCCGGTAACCTAGAGCACACTGTATCAACCACAGAGAAATAAATAAACATTCAATGCTTATGTCCTGGATCATTATTATTTAAATGTTTTCATCCAACACATCACATCACACAAGGCATTCATTAAAGCTGGACACCTGTCCCAGGGAAAAGGTGTATTACTGGCCCATGTAAGACTACTGAATATTTGTGATTAGAAAACATTGTTATGAATTAAAATGTTTAATAGAGATGAAATAAGAAAGTTATTGCTGTTACAGTAAAACATTGTCGTATTATCGTTGGTGCTGTGCATCGATTGTTTAAAAAAACTAAACATARTTATAGAAACACAAGATAAGAATTGATCATTTCCTTCAGCAGACACTTGAGATGACAGACATAATGCACGTTGCAGGGATGGATTCAATCATTGCTTTTGCACATTATCCACTCATATCCTTTTGACACGTCTCACCTAACTGAGTATGTGCAAGAGAGTGCATTGTTGGTCTCATAGGTCCCTTTCCCATCCACTCTGCAAACATCCTCGATATTTGTTCTCCCGATWGGCAATACATTGGCAAGTAATGTTTGGACCTGTCACAATTTTACAGATGTATTACAGATGTTGTTCAATAGTTTTAGAGTTCATCATTTTGAGGATGGAGTCACCCAAACATCTCATGTTCTCCAGATCCTTATGGCTGATCTTTAYGTYTGTCCTTATGGAGACTTCCCCAGATCACYTATGTCCATCCTCGTGTCCCCCCTTGCCTCGCCCCTAGAACCAGATAGGGATGTACAGTGTAGGGAACATTAGAGTGAGCCCTGGTCAGTTGCAACAGTGCAGGAGCATGAGCAGCGCTACCTAGACGTGTCAAGGAAGAGTCTCTTAAACCAACGGCCCACTGCCATGTCCACTCTTATCACGAGGGTCACCCCCACCAGAACAAACACACTGCTCCGGGAACCCTTAGGCCTCGAACATCAACCTGCAGATTTCTAGATTTTTAGAGAAGAAATAATGCTTAATAAAATGGCAGAGAAGACGTGATGATTAATAACATGGTATAGAATGCACACGACTCATTTYGAGAGCATGATCTATCACACAGAACAGGAAGGAAGGACACTAAAAACATATACTGTGGTTCATGTGAATTGGCACGTGAGTGCAAAAATCTTCCACACCATTAGAGGTCTCCTGAGGATACCAGTTGCACAGACTGATGCAAAGATCTGAGAAGAGGGGAGAGGAGGTCCTGAGTCAATCGCAGGGGTGTGTCTGTGTTTGTTTATCTGTGCCCCATTAATGAATAGGTAGCGTGTTGCAAGCTGTAGAAGGGCAGAGCTGAACTGCTGGGGACTCTCCCTCAGTCTCATCTCCATGATAGCATTGTCCTCGCTTTCCTCCCCACTGCCTCCTCTTCCTCCTCGTCCACCGCGCACCTTAACACCCGTGGGCGCAGAGGAGCAGTGGACAAGCCACTGCACACGTGCAAACATACAGACGTGTCAGCAAAAACTGAGCTTCATATTCATGATCAATATCGGTCTGTGATTTATTTAGAAATTCAATCTTACACTTAACCAGCATGGCTACCACAACATTCTGCAGCGATAAGCCATGCCATCTGGTTTGTGCTTAGTGGGACTATCATTTGTTTTTCAACAGGACAATGACCCAACACACCTCTTGGCTTTGTTAGGGGCTATTTGACTAAGAAGGAGAGTGATGGAGTGCTGCATCAGATGACGTGGCCTCCACAATCCCCCGACCTCAAACCCATTGAGATGGTTTGGGATGAGTCGGACCATAGAGTGAAGGAAAAGCCACCAACAAGTGCTCAGCATATGTGGGAACTCCTTTGAGAATGCCAGGAGTGTGCAAAGCTGTCATCAAGGCAAGGGTGGCTATTTGAAGAATCTCAAATATAAAATATATTTGGCCAGTCGTCCCCCTAAGGAACCCTGGCTGGTTCCCCAGAGAGCAGTGCATGCGCTGGTAGAGCAGGGGAGATGAGGTGGTGCAGCTCTCCTGGGGGCTGATGCCCGTGCTGGCCCTGTAGCGGGGGGGGGGGGGGGGATCGATCCAGGGCCTTGGACAGGGGCTGGTACCCTGGTCTTGATGAATACGGTGAGGGGGGTCCGCCAGAGCAGAGCAAGCCCTAAGCCAGCAGAGAGAAGGCAGCTCTGGGAGGGCCCGCTGGACCAGGCTGATCAGCTCAGCCAGGTTCATAAGCTGTCCTCCGGGATTTCAGCAATAACCACTGTAGCCCAAAACAGACAGACAGCAGGGGCAGGATCCAGTGGGCCGTGAACACCGTACCACCAGGACTGTTCAGGTTGCTGTAGCGCCACAGCAGTTACTGTAGATCCAGGAGCCCAGAGAGGCCAGAGCAGGATGTAGATCAGGTTCTTCAGACAGCTGTCCTGCACCCGTGACAGGCGGGGAGGAACAGGAGGGATGGCAGGAGCCCTGCTCCTCATGACAGCCATGAAAGGAGTGGGAGAGAGAGCCTAAAAACACCCCAGGCAGGCCAGGGAAGTGCTGCTCTCCCTCCTCACAACTGAGGGGGACAGGACCGGGGATGGCAGCAACCCGGCAGGTTTCAGGGGGTCATGGACAGGGGGTAGTACGAGGCCGTCCAGGTGAGATGGAAGGGGACATAGAGGCTCAGGGAGAAAAGCAGAAAGGTGACCACACAGCCCTCTGCTATTACATAGCTGTCAGAGAGCAGGGAGGCACAGCGCAGGAGGCAGGGTCAGTCAGTCATCCTTGGGGCACTTCTCCACCCTCAACCGCTGCAGTCTTGCTGGCCCAGTCAGGCTCTCCAGAGCACCAGTAGCTCAGAGGAGATGGCTACAGCCGCCAGGCACCAGGACCCTCAGCATAGCCCTGTGTAAACAGCTGACCTGCAGCTATCACCCCCCAGTGGCTGCCACAAAGGGACACTCAGCTCTCCCTCACCAGCACAGAGGACATCATACCACGCAGGTACATGCCAGGAAAGTATGCCGGCCGCGATCTTGGCTGGGTTGAAGCATGCCCATGTGGCTCGGCAGGTGTCTCGAACAGAGGTCAGGTACAGTGCAGGGAGGTCACTAGCTCTGGGGTGGGAGAGCCATTTTGACAGTGGTGAGGTACTCAGAGGAGGCAGCGGGAGAAGTCTGCATGCAGCTGAGAGACAGACACTCTGGATGTCTTTGGCTATTCATGGTTCAAATATGTGCAGAGACGTGCAGTAAACTGTAATATTCAATATACAGCACATTAATGTATCTGACATGATTACAGCTCTGTGATTACCTGTTTGGCATTGATCCACAGCGCCTCCGCCTGGCTGAAACCTGCTGGTGCACCCCTGTCTGGCTGTCTGCAGGGACCCGAGACAGCAGGACCTGCCCACACTGCTGTAGGGTATGGGTATGCCCAGGAGCAGGGCAAGGGTAGGCACAGATCTGTCTTGGGCACCCCCTCAGAATCACTCTACAGGGAGATAGAGACAAGACAAAGGTCATTCAACATGGAATAATCAATGCCAGACATTACATTTTGTCAGCTGGTTATTGTCATGCAAAAGACTGCTGATCTCAAGGTAATTGACAGGTAGACTAATTAACAAACACATGTAGCATCTCCAGGCCTCCATGCATATAAGCCGCTGATGTGTGCCTTTGGACATTTACATTTGGAAAAGTTAATAACTCTATTTAATATACACCATCACAATAAATGCATTATTTATTTTAAGAAAATGTATTTCAGAAGAACAGAATATGAGTATGAGTTAGCCAAATCTGGCTATGGCTATCTGGCTATGCACCCTGCCATAAGGCTGTAGAGTTGTTCATTTATTAGACAAGATATGCTTAAGTCCCATGTCATTATTTTATATTATAATTGAACTTCGCTGAATAAAATACAAAGGATATTTTTCCCATTCCGGAACAAGTGTGCATATGAAGTGGCTGTGTAAAAGTGATCATTTGAAACAGGTACAGGTAGCAAGAAAAAGTATGTGAACCCTTTGGAATTACCTGGATTTCTGCATAAATTGGTCATAGATGAAGATCAGATCATATTTTAAGTCACAACAATAGACAGACAGTCTGCCCTTTTCTCATAGGGGGGCGTTGTTTTCACTTTGTAAAAAATCGTTCCAAATTAAACTGCCTCGGTACTCAATTCTTGCTCGTACAATATGCATATTATTATTACTATTGGATAGAAAACACTCTCTAGTTTCTAAAACCGTTTGAATTATATCTGTGAGTAAAACAGAACTATTTTGCAGCAACTTCCTGTCAGGAAGTGAGAAATCTGAAATCGGGGCTCTGTTCCAGGGTCATCCTATTAATTTGTATGGAATTATGGGTCTACATGCACTGCATACGCCTTCCACTAGATGTCAGTAGGCAGTGAGAGGTGGAATGGGGTGTATAGCTCTATGTGAGGCCGAACAAGACCTCTTGGAACGGTGGGTCTAGTCTTTTCACCGTTCAGCTTGGCGCGAGAGGGACCTCAGGATTGCGTTCTGAAAAGCTTTCGTTATAGACGTTAGATATATCCGGCTCTGATTTTATTTGTATATGTGTTAAAACATCATAAACTAGTTATTTTAAACCGACTTATATCAGTTTATTGCGATTTTCGGTATTTTCTTTGTTATGCGTTATGGTGAGTTGGACACTTCTGTGCCGCATGGCCAGCTTTGTTAGCTAATTCGACAGATGAAGCGACATTCTACAAACGAACAACGATTATTCTGGACAAAGGACAACTTGTACAAGATTCTGATGGAAGCTCATCAAATAGTAGGAACACTTATGATGTTATTTCGTATTTCTGTCGAAAATGTTTAGACGTATATTCCGCCCTGATTTTGGGTGCTGTCTCGCTATAACAGTAAGCTTGTATGTCGTACTAAAGTTATTTTTAAAAATCTAACACAGCGGTTGCATTAAGAACTAGTGTATCTTTAATTTTCTGTCCAACATGTATTTTTAGTAAAGTTTATGATTAGTTTTTGATTAGGTGCCTCTCCAAGATTTCTCCGGACAATATTTCTGCATTTTCACTACGTATTCACATTGTAAAACCACGATTTGTGCCGCTAAATATGCACATTTTCGAACAAACCATATATGTATTGTGTAATATGATGTTATAGGACTGTCATCTGATGAAGTTTGAGAAGGTTAGTGAAAGAATTTATATCTTTTGCTGGTTTATTCGCTATCGCTAACGTTGCCTTGATGAATGTGGTTGTGTGGTAGGCTATTGTAGTAAGCTAATATAATGCTATATTGTGTTTTTGCTGTAAAACACTTAAAAAATCTGAAATATTGGCTGGATCCACAGATGTTTGTCTTTCATTTGCTGTACACCATGTATTTTTCATAAATGTTTTATGATGAGTATTTAGGTATTTCACGTTGGTCTCTGTAGTTATTCTGCTGCTTTGGTGAGATTTGTGATGGTGGCTGCAATGTAAAACTATGATTTATACCTGAAATATGCAACATTTTTCGAACAAAACATATGCTATACAATAAATATGTTATCAGACTGTCATCTGATGAAGTTGTTTCTTGGTTAGTGACTATTTATATCTTTATTCGGTCGAATTTGTGATAGCTACCTGTGCGGTAAAAAAATKGTGAAAATATGCGAGTCTTTTGCTATCGTGGTTAGCTAATAGAAATACATATTGTGTTTTCGCTGTAAAACATTTTAAAAATCRGAAATGATGGCTGGRTTCACAAGATGTGTATCTTKCATCTGGTGTCTTGGACTTGTGATTTCATGATATTTAGATGCTAGTATTTACTTGTGGCGCTATGCTAGGCTATGCTAGTCAGCTTTTTTACTGATGAGGGTGCTCCCGGATCCGGGATTGTGACCAAGTAGAAGTTAAACTAATAACACATAAACAATTATTCGTTTTCATGTCTTTATTGAACACACCATGTAAACATTCACAGTGCAGGGTGGGAAAAGTATGTGAACCCTTGGATTGAATAACTGCTTGACCCTCCTTTGGCAGCAATAACCTCAACCAAACGTTTTCTGTAGATGCGGATCAGACCTGCACAACGGTCAGGAGGAATTTTGGACCATTCCTCTTTACGAAACTGTTTCAGTTCAGCAATATTTCTTGGGATGTCTGGTGTGAACTGCTCTCGAGGTCATGCCACAGCATCTCAAATCAGGTTGAGGTCAGGACTCTGACTGGACCACTCCAGAAGGCGTATTTTCTTCTGTTGAAGCCATTCTGTTGTTGATTTACTTCTGTGTTGTGGGTCGTTGTCCTGTTGCGTCAACCAACTTCTGTTGAGCTTCAATTGGCGGACAGATAGCCTAACATTCTCCAGCAAAATGTCTTGATAAACTTGGGAATTCATGAGGCAGCCCCAAACTATGATGCTCCCTCCACCATACTTTACAGTTGGGACGAGGTTTTGATGTTGGTGTGCTGTGCCTTTTTTTCTCCACACATAGTGTTGTGTTCCTTCCAAACAACACAACTTTAGTTTCCTCTGTCCACAGAATATTTTGCCAGTAGCGCTTTGGAACATCCAGGTGCACTTTTGCAAACTTCAGACGAGCAGCAATGAGTTTTTTTGGACAGCAGTGGCTCCTTCCATGGTGTCCTCCCATGAACACCATTCCTGTTTAGTGTTTTACGTATCATAGACTTGTCAACAGAGATGTTAGCATGTTCCGAAGATTTCTGTAAGTCTTTAGCTGACACTCTAGGATTCTTCTTAACCTCATTGAGCATTCTGCGCTGTGCTCTTGCAGTCATCTTTGCAGGACGGCCACTCCTAAGGAGACTAGCAACAGTGCTGAACTTTGTCCATTTATAGACCATTTGTCTTACCGTGGAATGATGAACATCAAGGCTTTTAGAGATACTTTTGTAACCCTTTCTAGTTTTATGCAAGTCAACCATTCTTAATCTTAGGTCTTCTGAGATCTCTTTTGTTCGAGGCATGGTTCACATCAGGCAATGCTTCTTGTGAATAGCAAACTCATATTTTGTGAGTGTTTTT